>NW_007245979.1:82104-106750 GCF_000164805.1 Carlito syrichta
TGCATTCAACATGGCATCTGGTGTGCCATAGAGGAGAATCATTATTTTTTCAAAGAAAACAGCCTGGGCTGCTGTCAACACCACTGGGCATTTCGTTATAACATTCCAGCTAGTAGAATACAATAATACTCTAAGAATAATTGACTTAAAATGTGGTTTGTAGCCGAGCTCGGTGGCTCAGCCTGTAATCCCGCACCTTTGGGAGGCTGAGGTCAGTGGATTGCCTGAGCCCACGGGTTCGAGACCCGCCTGGGCAGCGAGACCTCATCTCTACAATAAATCAAAAAAATCAGCCAGGCGTGGTAGCGCATGCCTGTAATTCCGGCTACTTGGAAGGCTGAGGCGGAAGGGTCGCCAGAGCCCAGCAGGTCGAGGCTGCGGTGTCCTGGAGCAGCCACTGCACTCCAGTCTGGGCGACAGAGTGAGACTCCAACTCAAAAAAAAATAATAAAAAATAAAATAAAACGTGGTATGTTATATCAATACACTCATAGCTTAGGAACCTTTATCTTAAAGAAACACCAAATAGTACCTGATGGTATTTCCTATCACATCCCCTCCTAAAAATGACAGAACTATTTTTGAAAAGACTAGAGTTCATTATTTTTAGCTTACTCCTAAAACCAAAATAATCTATTTCTTTCTATCTATCATCTATCTATCTGTCTATCTAATCTATCTATCTATCTCTATCTCATCTATCATCTACTCATTTATCTATCATCTATCAATCTATCTACCATCTATCTATCATCTTTCTATCGTCTATCTAGTAAAAAGTTTAATCTATTTAATTAGACAAGTGATTTGTGAGTAAATGTTTACCATGAAGATCTTTTGGCCGGGTGAGGATCTTGGAGGCCAAGGTGGGATGATTGTCTTAGTCCAAGAGTTCGAGACCAGCCTGAGCAACACAGTGAGAACTCATCTTTACAAAAGATAAAAACGTTAGTTGGGCACTGGTGGCATGTGCTTGTAGTCCCAGCTACTCAGGAGGCTGAGACAGAAGGATCATCTTAGCCCAGGAGGTCGAGGTTGTGGTAAATTGTGATCATGCCACTACACCCCAGTCTGGGTGACAGAGTGAAACCCCAACTCAGAAATCAACATCTTTACAAAACAACAACAGCAACATCTTTTGATGTGGATATTGCCTTAAATTATGAAAGGACTATTTGGAGTTGGTACTTTATCTATTGCATGGTGCTTAGTATATAGCAGGCTGACTTTTTAGTAGCTGAAAAGGTTATTTAATGATGAAATTTGATATACATTTTTAATAGTAGAAGTTTGTAGTGTAGTCTATTTTCCCTGAAGACATATTTACAGGTAGCAATTTTAGCTACGGGTGCTAGCAAATCACTGTGAAATATTTTCAAGGAATAGTTGCAGCAGTTGTGACCAGTTTAGAAATAGTTTTCTGACATAAGAGGATGTATTTAAGGACCTTTGAGTGACTTTTTCTGTTGGTCCTACAAGTTCATAATCTAAAACCTATCTTATATAATGTCTCCAAGAACAAATGTTGTTTTCCTGTGTTTAAAAAGCCTGTTTTCCCCATCTTCATACAGAAGACCGAGTTTAAAGTTGTAATAATGGACACAGTATACTACAATGAGTAATAGTTAAATGATTTGTTTCTCTTCCTGAAGTGCATGTTTATTCCTTGTATCTTTCAGCAATGCAGAATATGGACAAAAAATGTCACCTCATGAGCTCTGTCCATTGGTTTTAGCCAAGATAATGGCTTTACCAATAAAAAGAGTGACAGGAAGTTAAGAAATAAAAAAATAGGCTGGTCTCAAAAAGAAGAAAATTGCCCTAACGTGAAGATAAAGTTTAATTAGGGAAGCTCTGCAGTGCCCCATCTCATAAAATTCATTTTATTAAATTTATGTCCCATATTTTTGCCACACTATATTGCTTTCTGCACTTAAAATCCAGGCATGAGGATATGAAATTATTTTTTCACTCAGTCATTGGCTTCAGGGGACAGGGTCCTGATTTCACCAGGGTCCTTGGTCCTTGTGCCCTTTTGTACCTTATTCAGAAGTTTCAGCAAAATTGACCTCTGAGAAGATACAATTTCCTGTTAGCCTTATAGTTAGACTTTTCTGTTTGCATATTAGAACTCTGTTCAGAAAGTCTTATGGCTGAGCTCAAGAGCACATGCCAATATCAAGTGAAGTTTTTTTCCTGATGTTTTTCACAACTGAATGAATTTCCCCATTCAGTATCATTAACGTTAGCATTCATTATTAGCATTCATTTGGAGTGACTCACTTATAAAGTTATCCCTATGACCCAATCTGAGTATTATCTGGTTAATTCTTTAAAATGTCTTTGTCCTCAATATTAAGTCATGCCATTGAAGGAAAAAAAAGCCATGTGTTTCAGAAGTTTTGGTTATCCTGGGGGGCTTCCTATACTGATAACATCCAGATGAGTGCCCAACTCCCCTCCCCTTCTCTTCCTCAAGTCCCTGTGGTGACTCAGCCTGACCAGAAAATTCTGTGAATTTGGTCTTGTTTGAGAAGAAGGAATATTCCCATGTATATGTTTCAAGGGTATATTCACTTGCTAGCTGCTTGGAACTCATTTTCCGATGAAAACTGTTAAAAATCAGAGGCCAAATGCAAACACAGTGGATAAGTACTATTAACAGGGTAGAATATGCATGATTTTTAAAAAATTTCAGTGAAATAGAGATTCCTGGACAGTAAGAAACCTGACTTTTATTTCCTATCAAATGCAGTCCCCTGGAATAAGTAGAGAGTATTCACACCTCACCTTTCAGTAGCATGATTTAATACTGGGAACAAAGATATTTTAAAGAATTAACTAGATAATATGGAGATTGGGTCATAGAGAAAACTTTACAAGCAAGTCACTCCAAAATGGGTACTAAGTTCTGAATAAGAAAATGCATCCCATTGTGAAAAATGTCAGTAGCAAAACTTCACTTGATAATGGAATACTTTTCTTGCCAGAATGATCTAGGCCTTTAGTGGTCTCAGCCTTTGAGAAGACAACAGAGAGCAGCTCATGACTTGTTTGCTTAACTAGGTAATGATTCAGAAGGTGGATGGTGGATTGGGTTCTGATTCATTTTAGTAGTTAATTAGCATGGAAATTTTGGCCCTATGTGAACATCCAACCCATATCTCTTACCTAAGGGAAGATAGAATGGGGGCACAGAGGGAAGAAAGTTATTGTTCTTGGTGCCCGGTGCATGAAGAAGTTCCTCCTAATTGCCTCTCTTTTGTAAGTAAAATTAACGCAAGACCATTAAAGTGAGAATGAAGAGAATTTGAGTGAGAATAAAGGATGAGGAGCTATAGGTTTGAAGAGAAAAAAGAAGGGTGCACAATAGTTGTCTAGGAGAATAAGAGAGGAAAGTGACTAGCCAAAGGCAATACAATTCCCTGTCAACAGTAAGGGCCCACTGAAGCTGACTGTCAGGAATTGAAGTAAGATCTGCCAACATATGTGAACTTTCTTTCAGCTACCTTCCACGGTTCAGAGACAGGAAGGAGTAGGTGGAAGTTGGGATTCAACTAAGAACAAGTAAATTTCATGGGATGTATACAAGGTGATGGTTATCATGTTGAACTATTATTGCATCTTGATTGAGAAAAACATAAATTAGGACATGAGGAAGTAAGGAATGAATGCTAAGGTCAATAGATAGGTGGTTCTTCTGGGGATGGACAATGATCAGAGTGAGATGTAGAGGTAGGAAATAGTGGTGGGAATCTGACATTATGAAGGGGTGCAGCTCTTAATAATAAGGTCTAGGGTGTGATTATAAGAGAAGGTGGCTGGCTAGAGTGATGTGGGGGGCAAGATCATGGGAGGAGAGAACATCAAGAACCTGAGAAGTTAGATGATTGTAAGAATCTTCTCAATGAAATTGAAGTTAGGAACAGAGTTAGGCGAAGGGTACTGCCGGAGAGGGCAACAGTGGGTCGAGCATGAGAATCTTCAAGGAATAATAGGAAGTGGCTATGAAACCTGTAGGTGATTGACACATGGAGAGGTGAAGTGACCCATGGGTGAGCTTCAGAGGAAGCAAGGATGCTGAGGGAGAAAGAAAAGAGGGCCATCTGGAGCTGGCAGTGAATATGCATGGTCGCAGGAAGATCAGGTTTCATTAAAAAATAAATAGAAGAAAGGGATGTAGAGAGTACCTCGAGGGTATAGGAGATTTTGCTGATGACAAACCATGAGCTCCAGAAGCCACTGTGGAGGGGTCTGCTTTGTGGGGAAGGGTGAGGGATTGGGTCATATCAATGGATAGATAGAATGGTGTGATGTTGTGATTTACAGTGATGAGAAGTGACTGGGGCTTCTTTTGGGACTGAGATAGCATGAGTGCATATCGTTTTCACTTGGTGAAAAATCTCTAAGGCAATTTACTGAGATTTGAACACAGAGTCAACGGGAGAATGTGGCAATGTGCTCAAGCAAATTTTAGTAGTTTACCACCATGACCAGTAGGTGGTGATGTTGGCCCAAGATAGTTTGGTTGCTGTTTTGCTGTTCCTCCGAGAGGGCGGAAGGGAAGAGGAGGTCACAGGCTTTGGAAGAGAAGGCATGTGGCTTCTACTTGGTAAAATGTAAAGGATGCTAGTAGATTTAGGAGATGTCTCTTTCAGAATTAGTCATGCTTATACGAAATTAATGTTTGACAGGATAGACAAACAAGCACTACTTTTCTGGAAGGACTGAGACTTTTTAAAAATCTTGAGCATAGAGATAATTATGGACATGTATACAGTGCAAATTATGGTGCTTTCACCCTTTTGGATTAAAAGAAAAACCCAGATATAGCCAAAAGAAAGGACATCGGTTTGTCAAAGAGTATCTGCCCTCTCATGTTTATTGCAGTACTATTCACAATGGCCAATATAGAATCCACCTAAATATCCATAAGTGGATGAATGGATAAGGAAAATGTGGTACATATACACAATAGAGCACTAGTCAAGCATAACAAAGAATAAAATTCTGTCATTTGCAGCAACATGGATGAGACGGGAGGACATTCTATTGAGTGAAATAAGCCAGGCACAGAAGGACAATGGTCTCATGTTCTCATTCATATATAGGAGCTAAAAAAAGCAGATCTCATGAAGGTGGAGAGTAGAATTATGGTTACTGGAAGCTGGGAAGGGTATGTGGGCAGTAGGTGGTGGGGAGGGGAGAAGATGGTTAATGATTATAAAAATACAGTTAGAAGAAATATATTCTAGTGTACTATAGCACAGTAGGGTGACTGTAGCTAATAATAATTTCTAGTGCATTTCGAAATAGCCAGAAAAGAGGATTAGGAATATTCCCAACACAAATAAATGATCAAAGTTTGGAGTGATGATACCCCGATTACCTTGATTTGGTCATTACACATTGTATGGATGTATCAAAATATCACACATACCTCTTACAATGCACAATTTTATGTATCAATACCAAAGCTCACTGAAAGAGCAGAAAGCGACAAAAACTTGCAGATCACTTGAGACAATTCAGGATGCCAAAACCAACAAGATTTCTCTTATTTTTCCTTGGGGACAACCATGGACACTGATTCTGGGTAGACAAATGCATGAGAAGTCACTGGCTACATTCTTACACCCAGGGTGCCAAAAAATGTATACATATTTTAAGAAAGGAAAAAAAGTGTACTAAAAGTGCAATTACAAGAGGTGCTCAAAATGGTTACCATCAGCATCCAGACACTTCTGATTATGGCCAACATCTCTTAAGATGTGTATACATTTTGGGGGGGCACCCCCAGTATTTATTTGAAACCACATGCTCTGAGGAAGGCAAGTTCAGTTTTGGCTATAAGAGCAAACAGACAAACAAAACCCCACCCCCTCTCTTCTTTCTTCTCCTGCTAGCTTTAGGGATTCAGAACACAGAGCTTAGAAAGCCACAGGCACGGTGACTTCCTTTTCAGGGGGAGAGACTGAAAGAGGCAGATGCTGATCAGAGTCTATGAGCTTTGCATATTCATACTCCTCAGTTGTTCAGCATAAGAAAATTCTGGTAATGAGCAAGTGAAAGCTCCAGCAGCCTTTGTATGGCTTGGGGGTTTCTATTCTCATGTTCTCTATATAGAATGAAGTGTATCAAATCAGAAGGTTCCCTACCCCCACCCCCAAATTGAATCAGCACTTGTACATTGAAGTTTTTAACATCACCCACAAGATTTTAAGGCGCTTGTCAAAAGAATCTTCATAGTCTCTAGCCATGAATAAAAATGATTTCAGATATCTCTATCTCACCTTTTATTTCATGGGATTAATTTAACTGATTGTGCTGAATGGCATGGGTTGTTAAGTGGCTGATGATAATGATAAGTAGAGCTTTGTGATTTTTTAGGAAAATATACCAAGTATATTTTGACATATTGGTTTTATTTAAGCGGTTGAAACATTTCTTTAAGATTAGTGTAGTGACACCTTAATGAAACACTCCTCTAAAGCAAAATATCTCTTTTATAATGAAATCAGCCACATTGATACAAAAATCTGCAATTATCACATTCAGTTGGTTTGCTTAATATTTATTGGAACACTAAAAGTGCCATGTGATCATCTTTTCCTACATCTTCTATTTGGCCAAAATAGAGTTGAAAGTTAATACTAGCCCTGGAAAGACAATGTTTTAAAGTTTCTCTCGGACACATCATCCTAGCTAGATCTCTGAGTGCCAAGTTATTAGTTTAAAAAATGTATAAAAGATTCCAAAGACAGAGTTTATGAGCTTAACCTGAGACATTTTCTGGTGAAAATTGCTATTTCTTCTCTTCATTGAGAATTACAATGAAAGACAGAAACCTCTGCTTTTCTATGTTAGATAGACAGTGGGCTCTGACCTTCTTTTTTCCTTAAAGGTGATTCATTCTAGAATAACGGAAGATAGAAATCTCCAGCATTTTGTTATAAGAAGACTTTTTCTCTCTGGCATTTGAGCAATCCACTGCTTCTAAAGGCTGCTCTTAAAGGGTTGCAGCTTCTGGCATCAACCAAGGACACCCCCAATTTTTAAAAAGTTAATTAATTAGTAATTAATTAGCTATCTATTTATTTACTTACTTTTAAGTTGGAGTCTCACTCTGTTGCCCAGACTGGAGGGCAGTGGCATGATCACGATTCTCTGTAGCCTTGACCTCCTGGGCTCAGGCGATCCTCCCTCCTCAGCCTCCTGAGTAGTTGGGACTATAGGCACACACCACCACACCCAGCTAGTTTTAAAAATTTTTTTGGTAGAGATAAGGTGTCCTTGTGTTGCCTAGGCTGGTCTCAAACTCCTGGGCTCAAGCAATCCTCCCATCTCAGCCTCTCGAAGTGCTGGGATTACAGGCATGAGCCACTGCACCCGGCTGGCACTTCTCATTCTTAATAGCTGTTCCTATCAGAGAGCAGTGTTTATCACAGTGGCACAATCATCTATGGTGTTTGCAAAAAATGTCTGGACCACACCCTAGACCTAATGAATCAGAATCTCTGAAGTAAGGCTGAAAAAAATCTGCATTTTACAAGCTCGGGGCTGAATTTTTGCTTACATCTCTTACTGGCAATTCTTCTCCTAAAGGAGCTTTTAAACAGAACTACTTTAAATGTTCATAAAGTTGCACCAGGGCAAGAAAACAGCATGAAATCTTACTACATCACAATACTAGTGATCTGTTTGACAAATCGTGAACAGGCTCAGTTGAGAGATGTCTCTTGGATTTCCAGTGCAACTTTTACTGCTTCCTAAAAAACCCTTCCTCAACTTTCTTGGCATCTCTTGCTCTCAGCTTGTTACCTTGAATCATACTTTATCACGAACATGGAGGTGATCATCAGTAGTGCTTCTCTGTGGCTCTTGTATTTCTGGATTTCTTGAAAATCTTTCCTGACATTCAGTCTTTCAATAATTGTGTGAGCTTCTAACTCCCTGGAATTATTCATTTCTGCTTGAAATGTCTAAGTTATTATGACTGATATGGGCTGCTTCCAACTCTTTTTATTATAATGTTTACAAAATTATATAACCAATCTAGACTTGACATCCAAAAATCTCTATCTGAAACCACATATCCAACTGTTACTTGACATATGAATTGGATGCATGTATAATGGGCTTCTCAATCTAAACATATTCAAAATTGAGCCCCTGATATTCCCTCCTAAATCACCTTCTCCTAAGACCTGCTCTCCTTTCTCTAGTTGCTCAGGCCAGTCACTTTGGTGTTGACTCCTTTGTTTTTCTAACAACCCACATCAAGCCCATCTGCAAAAACCTGCCAGCTCTACCTCTAAAATATGAGGTCTGACAATTAAGTTCACAAGTTCATCCTAGAAAAAGGATGAGTATTATTTCTGAATATCATTATGATCACCTTTGAAGTACTCCCCTTGGGAAGTTATTCACTGTCCCCAGCACCTAGTCCACGCATCAAAACAATTTTGGAACTCTTTTTCTGGAATGGCTATCATTGCTATCATCGTATTACCTTGAGGTCCTGAATGTCATCAAAATGTCTTCCTTTCAATATTTTCTTTATCTTCAGGGAAAGAAAAGTCATTGGGGGCCAGATCAGGTGAGTAGAGAGAGTGTTCCAATACAAGTATCTGTTTAGTGGCTAAAAACTCCCTCACAGACAGTCCTGAGTGAGCTGGTGCATTGTTGTGATGCAAGAGCTCCTTTGGGATCATCTTTGCACACACTTTTCTCAAGCCAAGATTTTCCGTTAAGATTTTACTAATTGCTTCTCTATCGATGTTTATTTGGTCTGCTATGCTTCTCACAGTCAGCAATGATTTTGAAACACAATTTGATGAATTTTTGCAACGTTTTCATCAGTTCTGCTCATTGCTGGCCATCCTGATCTCTTTTCATCAGTGACGCTTTCTGTCCCTTCAGAAAAATGTTCAATCCATTGTTCACTGCTGTTGTCTTCATGGCATTATCCCCATAAACTTGAACTAACATGTCCCTGATTTTACTTCCACTCTTGCCAAGTTTAACAAGAAAGGTAATGCTTGTTCATTACTCTAATTCGAACTCCGACATTCTCGCGATGACAACTCTGATGACCATTCCAAAAAAAGAGTTTCAAAATTGCTTTGACGGGTGAACTAGGCCCTGACATTGGTGCACAGCTTTCCAAGGGCAGTACTTCAAAGGTGACCCTAGTGAGATTCAGCAGTGAGGTATGTAGCACTTTTTCTTGGATGAGTTCGCTAACTTAATTACCAGACCCCACACATCTAGAAGAAAACCACTTCTTACCACTTTCTTTTTCACCCCTCTGGCCCATGCCATCTGACTCTCATCTGGATCATCATAATAGCCTCACTCTCTTCTGCTCATACCCTCAGTAGTCTATTAGCACTGTAGCCAGGGCTATCGTGAAAATCTTAAGGTGAGTACCATCATTTATCTGCTCAAAACCTTCCAATGACCTCTCTTCTCACTCAGGGTAAAAGACAAGTTGCTTGTTCTTACCGGTGAGAAGCTCTGTGATCTGACCCCTTCACCTCTCTGACCCTCAACACCTTTCCCTCTCTACCTTGTTCCCTCTGCCACCCTTACAAGTGGTCCTAGAACATGCAATATGTGCTCTCAAGTTCTTTGCTTTTGCTTCTCCACTTTTCCAGTTCATTTCCTTCAAAAATTATCTTTTCTTTGAGGCAATCCCTGGCTGCTTTTTTTTTTGAGAGGGAATCTTGCTTTGTCATCCAGGCTGAAGTGCAGTGGCATGATCACATCTCACTGCAGTCTTGACCTCCTGGACTCAGGCAACCCTCCTACCTCACCCTTCTGATTAGCCTGGGACTAAAGGAATGTGCCAACACACCCAGTCCATTTAAAAAAAATGTTTTATAGGGATAGGTCTTACTCTGTTGCCCAGGTTTCTCTCAAACTCCTGGCCTCAAGTTATCCTCCTGCTTCGATCCCCCAAAGCACTGTAATTACAGGCATGTGTCACTGTGCCTTCCCTGGCTACATTATTAAAATTTCAATTTCTTCAACCCCTGATTTTTTTATATTCTTTCTTCACTTTATTTTTCTTTTTTGTCTCACTCTGTCACCCAGGCTGGAGTGTGGTGGCATGATCACAGCTCACCGCAGTCTCAACCTCCTGGGCTCAGGTGATCATTCTGCTTCAGTCTTTTGAGTAGTTGGGACTACAGGTGTGCACCACAATGCCCAGCAAATTTTTTAGAATTTTTTTAGAGATGAAGTCTCACTATATTGACCAGATTGGCCTCAATCTCTTAGACTCAAGGCTTTGGGAGGTTTAGAGGAGAGGGGATGGCATGGCCTGGAATTGACAAGGAAGGACACTGAGGACAGCTGCCATGTTCGAGCCCAGTTATAGAGACAAAAACAGTAACCATCTGCAGGGACTACAGGGAAAGTGATGTACTCAGGCTAGAGTCAGGCTAGAGTTCCAGCAAGATGAGATTGGACTGTGGCAGATTTTGTTGATTACAGATGTCTGTGCTCAAGGAAACAGAGGATGAGACCCCAGTTGCAGAGAGAAGAAAGATAGGGTCAGACTATTATGGGATTAACAGAACCATATGGGATGAGTGTGGGGGTGAAGTGGCATTGTCTGACCTTCTTGAGGTTGCTGAAGAAAATAGGGATGGAGGAGACTATGATGGGATTATTTCTGGAGGATTTCTGGGCTGACAAAAGGGAGGAGGCTGTGAGTCATTTAAAAAGGAAGCCAGGGCTCATGCCCACAGGCAGGCAGAGCTCTGTGGGCTCATGGTTCAGTCATTCTGATGGTGGCTTTGAGTGGTGGCACCAGAAGCCTGATCTTGAGGGACTTTCACATAGTCAATTTATATAATGGGCCCCAGTTAGTAGTGGGCAGAGGGAAGGTCTTCACAGCCTTCATTAACATGAGCAAAGTAATTTCCTCCATCTAAAAGAATAAGGTAACAAGTGTTTTCCTTGACATTCTTGAATTCATCACTCTTGAGATCATATACATCACTTGACATAACTGGAAGGGAGAATCCGATTGATTTCTCGTTAGTGGGAAAATCAATGGTCCACAAAGTACTCAGATGGAAGCAAACTTTAAATTAACAACTTAAGAGTCTTGGTTTTGTTGGCCTGGAATTTTAGGGATGAATAATTCTGAGGTGACTTAGTAAGAGTTTCATTGAGAAGGAGATCGCTTTTCATGGAAAACAGCCTGACTTGCTTATTCACTTATTTTTTACTCACTATACTGCCCAGGCTGGAGTATAGGGGCTATTCACAGGCATGTTCGTAATGCACTGTGGCCTTGAACTCCTGGCCTCAAAGAATCCTCCCACTTCAGCCTCCAGAATAGCTGAGAGTACAGGTGCCCACCGCCATGCGTGGATGGCCTGGTTTATCAAAACAGCGCCTCCTGGGTGCCAGCTTGGAAGCGTGTCTCCTGGTGCAGGAAGACCACATTGCTGAATGCCCTCCCCACGTGGCACTGATGCTGACAGAATCATCTGGTGGTTTTCTTTCCATTGCTTCTGCCAAGGAAATGTTAGTGATAGACTGAGGAGTTTAAGGCAGTGAACACCCTTTTTTCAGGGAGAATGACATTTGGTGGGGGAAAAGGAAAGCACTTGAGGGTAAAGGGAGAATGAGTCGTACTTTTCTTCCTCTTTCCAAATCAGAAACTGCTTCAATCTCCCTTTTCCCTCATGAGTCAGAAAAATAAAGTGATACAAAATCCAGTCTACTCCTATGCCTTGAGGCATGACTGCAGCTAAACCATTAGGGGATGCAAATTGAATCCTCTCTGACTAAAATTCAGTGCAGAGCACATCAGATGGGCCGCATGCTGAAACCACCCAGCTATAAGCAGGCTTTCCCTGAACACGAGTGGGCAGGCTCTGCTCAGGCGTGGGTGGGAGGAGGTTTGACTTGCCGGGCTATTCGAAGTCAAGTTGTAATTTACCGTTTTTTCTTAAGTTAACAGATAACAAACTAAGGTTGAGATCAGTTTTAGTCACTGAATTTTGAAAAATGGGACATTTCATAAACTTGGTGTTTTCTGAAAAGCAATGCTAGTGGTAGGGAGTAGATAATTTTCTTCCTTCCTTCCTTCCTTCCTTTCTTTTTTGAGTTGGAGTCTCACTCTTGTCGCCCAGAGTGGAGTGCAGTGGCATGCTCACGGCCACCGCAGCCTCAACCAGCTGGGCTCAGGCCATCCTTCTGCCTCAGTGATAACTTGTTTCTAACCTTACTGCTTTGGAGTTTGCAATGAAACTCTTCTCAGGTGGGTTTCACCTGCCTACATGAAAATGATAGATAGGTCTGAGGCATTTGTTTACTGTAAGCTCCTATAACTACTTGAAAAGTCTAATGGCAATAGTATGGTGGTTCCCTCCCCCAACAAAATAAAAATAGAATTACCATAGGATCCAACAATCCCACTCCTGGGTGTATATGCAAAAGAATTGAAAGCAGAGTCTCAGATATATTTTTTGAGTCAGTGTCACATTCTGTTTCCCAGGCCAGAGTGCAGTGGCATGATCACAGCTCTCCACAGACTTGACCTCCTGGGCTCAGGCGATCCTTCCACACCAGCCTCCAGAGTAGCTAGGACTATAGGCATGCACCACCGTGCTAGGCTAATTTTTTTTGTTGTTGTTGGTAGACATGAGGTCTCTCTATGTTGCCTAGTCGGGTCTCCAACTCCTGGACTCAAGCAATCCTCCCTCCCTGGCCTCTTAAAGTGTTGGAATTACAGACATGAGCCATTGTGCCTGATCTCAGAGATATTTATGATATTTTTACACTCACATTCATAGAAGAAGTATTCACAATAGGCAAAAGGTGGAATCAATCCAATTGTCCATTGGTGGGTGAATGGATAAACAAAATGAGGTACTTATAATGAAATATTATTTAGCCTTAAAAATAAATGAAATTGCTGGGCTCGGTGGCTCAGCCTGTAATCCCACACCTTTGGGAGGCTGAGGTGAGGGGATTGCCTGAGCCCATGGGTTCGAGACCCACGTGGGCAGGCGAGACCTTATCTCTATAATAAATCAAAACATTAGCTGCGTGTGGTAACACGCGCCTGTAGTTCCAGTTACTTGGAAGGCTGAGGTGGAAGGATCACCGGAGCCCAGCAGGTCGAGACTGCGGTGGCCGGGAGCGGCCACTGCACTCCAGTCTGGGTGACAGAGTGGGACTCCAGCTCAAAAAAAAAAAAAGAGAATAAAATTCTGATATATGCTATAACATGAACTTTAATGTCATCAGGTAAGTGAAATAAGTCCATCACAAAAGGATAAATACTATATGATTCCACTTATTTGAGGTACCTAGAGAAGAAACATAAAAATTTATAGAGACAGAAGCTGAATTGTGGCTTCCAGAGGATGAGGGAAGAGAAAATGGGTAATTACTATTTAAGGGATATAGATTTGCAGTTTGGGGGTCTGGAGATAATTAGTGATAATGGTGAAGCTGGGAAATTTTGTTACAATATTTTACCAGCTTTTTTTTTTTTTTTGGTAAGTTAATGGCTCTATGGATTGACATATTCTAGGTATTTCAGATAAATGAAATCATGCAACATGTGATCTTTAGTGACTGGCTTCTTTTCCATACCATAATGTTTTCAAGGTTCATTTATGTTGTAGCACGTGTCGGAGTGCCCTTCCTTTTTAAGGCTAAATACTATCCCACCATACTGATATACCACATTTTTCCAGGAGTTGGGGGTGATGACCTCCATGGGATAAGGGCTTTCTTTATGGAGTGATGAAAATGTTCTGAAATTAGATTGTTGTGACAGTTGCACAGCTGTGTGATTGTATCAAAACTCCCTGAATTGTATCCTTTACAAGTGCACATTTTATGGTGTATAAATTATCTCAGTAAAGCTGTTATTAAAAAACTGGGGGAGAGGGAGGAGTAAGGGAAGGAACAGTAAGCAATGACATATTAGATTCATTAACAAAAGTGCAGTGTCTATGACAATTGTAGTGAGAGAGCACACATCCAAAGTCAGAAGACCCAGTGGTGTGATTTTGGTCGAGTATTAATTGCTTTCAGACCTCGCGTGGACAGCCTGGGGATGGCATGGAGAGACTCAGGTCTTTGAGACCCTTCTTGCACACGTCTTGTGCTTTGCCATGTCACCAGCTGCCTCTAAGCAGGTAAGCAACAGCTGCAGGTGAATCTGGAACAGATGTCAAGCTGAAATTTCATTCCAGCAATTACTTTCCCCACAAAGTCTTTTCTTTCTGTTAAAAAGCTCTCTCACTTACTCTCCGTGATGTCAATGTGATTGAAGTCAAGCAGGCCTAAGTTGCCCCTCTCAAGCACCAAGGAGACACAAATGTGCCAGCCAGCCCTGGAGGGAAGGGCAGGATTTCTGAATATGCGTATCTAAAGAAAATGCAAAATTATATGCACAATGTTGCTACTTTTTTGCACATACTGACTTTTGCAGAAATATTCTCTTCCCTCACCCCAATTCTCTGTGCTCTGAGATATTTCACTACGGGGTTCCCTATCAATTGCTCTTGATTGTGAGTTTTTGCAGTTTATTTCTTATGTCACACCCGGTTTGGAGGAATGATGTGACCTTTCTTTCTGGTCATCTCTTTCTGATCGTCCCTTTAATCCCTACAGGCCCAAGGAGACTTAGACTTGAAGTTACTGTCACTCCCTTTGCCCCATCTTGAAGTTGCTCTTCAAAGACAGAAAAGTGCCACTCAACCAATTTTCTCATTTCCTCACCAACATTTTACATATGATTGTGAGCTCCTATTAGAAAAAATGGGTCAACAAAAGAATAAGTAGTTGTCTACTCTCTGAACTTTTTTGGGGTGGTATACAGGCATTTCCAGTTTGTTCCACTCACAAGAAATTCAGAATGTGTGTTCAGAAGACAGGCCTCCTCCAGGAGTGAGTACCCATCCATGCCAAAGAGTCAGAGATTTACTAATTAAACTTTCAACTGAAGATGGGGGAATATTACTTTTATAATATGAAAATACTGAATTGATAAGAAGTATTGTGCTTCCAGGACAATAGGGAGTAAAAAAATAAAAGCATAGGAATGTTTGGTGAGAAGACTTATGTTTGAGGTTTGGGGAATGTACTGGAAGCAAAAAAAAAAAAATTTTTTTTAGGGAGGAAAGATCAGACATTTTATGCCTCCTAATGTGAGAAATTTCAGGTGTGTTGAGTTGCTGACACCTCAAACTTTCTAGGGCCAGTGCCTCAAAATATTTATCTCATCATGAAAACTTCTTAAAATATTATTTTGAAAAACCCCATCCACTCAGGTATATTTGCAGAGGTGAATGATATTTCAATACATTTATAAAGGTCAAAGGCTCAGCTTATGGCCTCACTGGAGGTGAACGTTATCATGCTCCCACCAAAGAAAAATATCTACCTTACTTTAAGAAGGAATCTTTCATTTTAGGCTCTCTGGAAAAGTTTAAAATAGAGAAATATTATTTTCCTTAGAAAGTCTAATAAATAATTCAGACCAACTATAAATCTCAATAAAAAAACTTTTTTCTTTTTCAGTGAGTCTCAGTTCACTGACTTTAATGGAATGTAGTTGTTCTTTTGCTATTCTACATCTAATCACAGTGCTTTCTGGAAGTGGCCTCTGATTTCCTTTTCTTTCTCATTACAGTCATTGTGATTCTGGTGAATTTTATTCCACTCCTGACTCTGAGGGTGGACATGTGACCTGAGTCTGGCCAATCAAAACACGACCCCCATCTAGGGATAGTGACTGGTTTGAGTATAGGCACATGACCCATGTGAGGCCAATTAGAGACAATACAGTTAACTGCAGGACCTTGAGTACATTTTAAAACAAGTTATCATGATAGGTAACTGGGGCTTAATCTTGCTTTGAAATCCTGGGAGCAAGTGTAGGACACATGCCTCAGAGTTATCCCACCCTAGGGACAAGAGAACTGGGTATTTATACCAAGACTCCCATCAGTTATTGGTTGAGGCTAACTGGGGCGGTGGTGGTGACGGAGTCATTAATTCCCTTGCATTTTGGGCTCAGGTGGTCAGAGAAAGCCCTCAGGCAAAGAAATGCATTTGGAAGTTTGTCCTGCTTGTACCAAAATATTAAGGGCAAGGAGGATATGGGTGGGGCATTGAGAGTGTCTGCTACAATAAATGATCTTTGTACAATAGAGTTTATTCTATTTTATAGTAAACACCTAGTAAATATAAGTTACTGATATTATTATTCATTCAACAAAGACCTATTATTCATTCAACAAATTACCATGTGTGGTACATGCACTGTGCTAGATGCTGGGAATAACACAATAAACAAGACGGAGACAATGCCATCCCTTAAGAAACTGACAATGCGTAGTAGATGCAAGCAAGTAATAAATTATGACTAAGGATAGGGAATGTTTGGGGTGCTGGAGAATACACGTAAGAGGAACCTAACCCAGATGTATTTTCCTAGCACCCTCTCTGAGGACCAGTAATGTCCACTGCAACAGTGGAAAATAAAAATGAGAGAGGGATTTTTTTAAAAAATAGATGACAAAGGTAAAAGATAAGCTGTGATTTTACTGTACATCTTTTTGTAGTGTTGAATTTCATGCTACGTGCAGGTATTACCAAACAAAAAATCATTGCTAAAAAGAAAAATTATTCCACTTAAAAAGAGTAAGGCCGGGCTCGGTGGCTCAGCCTGTAATCCCAACACTTTGGGAGGCCGAGGTGAGTGGATTGCCTGAGACCGCGGGTTCGGGACCTGCCTGAGCAACTTGGCAAGACCTCATCTCTACAATAAATCAAAAATTAGCCGGGCGTGGTAGCGTGCGCCTGTAGTTCCAGCTACTTGGAAGGTTGAGGTGGAAGGATTGCTGGAGCCCAGCAGGTCCTGGCTGCAGTGGTCGGGAGCAGCCACTTTACTCCAGTCTGGGTGACAGAGTGAGACTCCAACTCAAAAGAAAAAAAAAAAAGAGTAAATCTAGTATGCTCCAAAATAGAATGGAACTGCCAACCGTCGTAGTAATCTAAGTGACCGTCTGTAAGGTGTGGCTAAGGAAATTTGGGAACAATTTGAGTGATGAGAGTTTAAATCACACAAAGGCATGACTGAGATGCAATAGCATCCAAAAGTTTAAACCTAGCGTAATGCACTCTGGCTGGTCTGAGGAAAGGTGGTTCTCCCATAAAGGGAGTGGCACAGAAACCTCAGAGATCAGAGTCGGAAATTCAGTGTCTGTCTTTATGACACTGGGGCAGTCAGCAAAAAGGCTACACAAACCAGCTGTGGAGTTGCTGAGTCTTCCTAGCAGGGCTTTGGAGAGTGCTAAACTGACAATTGTTGAATCAAATGAGTCCAGTTTGAAATGGATACATTAGCCTACACAAGTCAATAACTGCTACTCCTGGCTTTACACCCACTGTATAGCCCTTTGATACAATCTGGTTTTCCATGTGGATAAACCTACAGAGGCAGATTAGTCCCTTCTTGTGAACTTTCTGGTTTTTTGACAGTTACATTTTTTTTTTTTTTTTTGAGTTGGAGTCTCACTCTGTCGCCCAGACTGGAGTGCAGTGGCCGCTCCCGGCCACCGCAGCCTCGACCTGCTGGGCTCCTGCAATCCTTCCGCCTCAGCCTTCCGAGTAGCCAAAATTACAGGCATGTGCTACCACGCCCGGCTGATTTTTTGACTTATTGTAGAGATGAGGTCTCACTGCCCAGGCGGGTCTTGAACCCGCGGGCTCAGGCAATTCACTCACCTCAGCCGCCCAAAGGCGTAGGATTACAGGCTGAGCCACCGAGCCCGGCTAGTTACACATTTCTTAAATGAGTGCACTGGCTCTTCCCTGCTTGGTTAGTGTGACTCAGGGACCCTAAACCTGATTATTTCCTCAAGGTAAACTGACAAAAATCATGTTCTGAAACTGCAAAGGCAAGCACAGGACTTGAAGTACATTGGTCCCACCAAGGTAAGTATCCTGTGGGCCCTAAATCACATTTCTTTTTTTATTTCACGCTAACTACAAGTACATAGCCAGAATTTTGAAGGTATATGTTGTTGGCAATGAAGTATAGCATTCAGCTCAGTGCCAGCCTGTTGCTCAAATCAAAGGCCACTGTTCACATTGGCAAAATCAACATACTCAACTCAGGATTTAGTAAGTGTTAATATTTTACTATATTTGCTTCAGATATACAGGGGATGCCAAAAATGTATGTACATTTTAAGTATGACATTCCCTCAAAAGATGGCATTAATCAAATGAATGCTAGCATCACCATGCAACAGGCAGGACAGTAAAAGAAAATGGTGGAAGCATGGCTGAGCAAGTGTCATACTGCACATTGCTACCATAATTTAATTCAATCTCGAAAAGTAATACATGGATAACAGCTCTTAAAAAAAGTATATATTTTTTCTCTTAAATAATACATGAATAATATCTCTTAAAAAGTATATATTTTTCTTTTAGGAAATAAAGCATGCCATGGTCACCTTTTTTTTCTGTCATGACCTTTGTTCTTCCCTTTTAAAAGTTATAATATCTGAAGTTAATATCCATTGTTTTCTCCCATGTTTTCATATTTTTACTATATATACCTGAACTTATAAATAATGTAATATGGTTCTGTAAATTTTTAAATTTGAGAGTAATAATGTCTATAATTTCACCATTTGTTCAGTGGTTTACTCAATATTGTATTTCCTAGACTTACTTATATAGCTATACATGTTTGTGCTTACATTTAAAATTTTAGTATGCATATTCAGCTGTAAGGTTTTTCAGATATCACAAGCCAATCATTATCCCTGTACGCTTCCTCAAAAAGACAAGGACCTTGGTGTGGTTTAACTGCACACTGAACGCCCTTCTCCCAGCTTTCTTGTTATTGTCTTGGATTAAATTCTAACTTGTTAATACACATTGTTTTTATTACTAATTCACCTATGTGTGTGTTCACTGTTGTTACATTTCTGTATATCTGTCTGAATTTATTTTTTTCTGAATAACCTTCTTTCTTAATTGTTTCAAAGAAACCTGAAGTTTCATTGCTCTCTTAACTGGAAATCTATACCACATATTTTTCACAAAATGTGATTATATTATAAATGCAGTGCTAAAATTTGCTCTTTTTACCTGATGATAAATATAACTCTACATATTTGTTTCTAAAGTCCAATTTAATTCCACAATCTAACTTACTGATCCTCTATTGATATATATTTAAATTGTTTCCAAATATTTGCTGATAAGATTAATATTACCGTGAACAACCTTGAAAACATAGGTCTTTGTGCATTTGATTTGTTCCTGTCTAGTTAAATTCCTGATTACAGCATTTCAGAGTCAAAGCCATACGTTTCAAACTTTGATACATATTGCTAAGCTGTTCTCAGAGAAGTTGTTACACCCCCACCAACTTTGTGTGTTTTCCTGCTTTCTGAATTCTTCATTTGAAATGGTTTATTAGTCTTTTTAAAGTTTCAACCAACTTTTCATTGATTATTAGTGAGGCTGAAGCCGGGCTTGGTGGCTCAGCCTGTAATCCCGTGCTTTGGGAGGCCGAGGTGAGTGGCTTGCTGAGACCGCGGGTTTGAGATCCGCCTGGGCAACTTGGCGAGACCTCATTTCTACAATAAATCAAAAAATCAGCCAGGCATGGTAGCGTGTACCTATAATTCCGGCTACTTGGAAGGCTGAGGCGGAAGGATTGCAGGAGCCCAGCAGGTCGAGGCTGCGGTGGCCAGGAGCGGCCACTGCACTCCGGTCTGGGTGACAGAATGAAACTCCAACTCAAAAAATAAAAATAAAAATTAGTGAGGCTGAGAGGCCATACTGGCATCCGTCTCACCTTGGGGTGTTCATAGTTTTCACAGAAAACATTTGCATGTGTCTCACCTTGGGGTCTTCATACATACTCAGCTTTCAGGCTTCCTCCTAAGCATCCGTTGGAGAAGCCCTGCCTGGCTCCCAGACTAGTTTAGGTCTTCTGCCCCAACTTCTCAGAGCACCCTCCACTTCTTAACATGCAACCTATTTGTTAACATAATCCGTATGCTTATTTATCTCATGCCTGTGTCTTTTGCATAATAGTGAGGCCCATGTAGACAGGAATCTTGTCTTTCATATTCAGTGATATGCTAGCACCTGGGACAGGTGTTCCATAAATCCTTTTTGGAATTAATAAATAAAGTATGATGCAGCCATTGGCTTGCCATAGAATATCTTGCATCTTGTCAAGAAAGTATTGAAAACATTTGTGTTTTTATTGCTAAAGCTTTGCACATCTAGCCTGCTTTGGAGAGAGCGATAACAATAAATAAACAACTGGTTCTTTTAATTCCCAGTGCTGACATAATTTTCTCTTTTACCCAATATGCTGCTGACATAAAATTCAAAAATAAACATTTGTTGAAAACCTAGTATGTGCTGGGCATTGAGAATTCAAAGCAGAGCAAGATGTGAGACTTGTCTTTAAGAGTTTTTCACTGGCCAGGCATGGTGCCTCGTGCCTATAATTGTCTGAGCCCATGGGTTCAAGACCAGCCTGAGCAACTTGGCAAGACCTATCTTCTACTTGGAAGACTGAGGTGGAAGGATCGCCTGAGCCCAGCAGGTTGAGGCTGCAGTGGCTGGGAGCGTTTCAGCCTGGGCAAGAGAGCAAGACTCCAACTAAAAAAAAAAGGAGGGGCGTCTTTGCCTGGTGCAGAGAAAAAGGTCCATAAACAACCCGTTCAGTAAAACATGCTATTGACTTTGACGGAGGGAAGGTGAAGAAGAAACACAGAATTTCAACCTGGGGGAGATGGTCCTTAAATATCATGAAAGACAAATGAAAATCTTTTTCCTAGCAGAGAGAACAACAGGTACAAAGGCATGGAAGTCTGTCGATAGACTGGGGCAGACATGACAATGAGAAAGAAGATCAAACAGATAAGTAAGACCTTGGTGAGTCAGACCTTGGTGAGTCAAGTGGGCAATTTGAGCAGTTTGGACTTCATTCTTTAAGTAACGGTGACACATGTTTCAGCAGAAAGATGGTAAGATGATTTATGATCTAAAACAGTAGTGGGAAATATTTTGCTTAAAGTAAAAACCTGGTGGATTTACATGCTAATATGCCACAATGCTGACTGCCTTTGTAATTCTGTCTTTTTCAAACATTTCAAATCTATTAGGAAAGTGTATTTCTGATTTTATCATGCTGGTCATCAGGAATTCAATTCAATGCTCTTTATCATAGGCTTACTGAACACCTAATATATAAGTCATTAGAGAAAAACTTAGAAACATTCTAGTTTAGGGGCTGCTCAAACTTACAGGGAATTGGGTTCTGGAATGAGAAAGATTCAATGTTCAGTCAACACTCAGGGGTTTGAAAAAGCCCAAGAGGGATAGGTAGACTCTAATTTCTTAGAAGTATTTTTGATGTTTCATTTATGACCTCTGTTGACTTTTTGTGCTCACCAGAAATGAGGCCAAGACTTGAAGTTGACCTGGATTGATATCCCAATTCTGTCATCTATGAGCTATGTGACATTCATCAAGTTACTTAACCTCTTTCAGGTTCAGTTTCCTCATCTGTAAAATAAGAGAAATTCACCTACTGCATAATATTTTCTGGGAGGCTAAAGAAATCATATTTGTAAAGCACTCAATAGGCACTTTTTAACTATAGCTATAGTTACATACAAAATGCAAATGAGATTTCAAGCAAATGTTGAGAACACTGCCTGTTTATAAAATGAGGACTATGCATAACTAATACCTCACTACAATTTTTTAATCACTGTTAAACAATATCAACTGGCAGAAAACCATTTAATATGGGACAAATAGTAAACAGCATTCAACTTTTTCAGCCTATTAATGCAAAGGGTAGTTTTCAATGACTGCTAAGTAGAGGTAATCATGAAATGAAAAACAGATACTATATATAATTATGCAACAGTGGTGTATACTCACAGAGAAATTAGATATTTATTTCTTTGCCCTATGACAGCAAAAAAACAAGAAAAAAGAAAAGAGAGTCTCTATTTGAACAATTATTTCAATTCTGTAGTGTACTCGGTAGTTTCAAATATAGAAAGGTAAGGAATTTAACCTTTCTTTGAAATATGCAGCAAGGTGATTTTAGATCACTGGTTCTCAAGGGGATGATTTCCTTTCTGTGCTGAATCATAGTCCCCCAGTTCAGCTGTCCACATTGTGGTCTGGCTTATTACCTTCCTGATGCAGTACGGTGGCCACACACTTAGCCTGTAACAACCTTGGGTTTCTCTTCAGGCAAAGCCAAAACAATCTACCTTACAGGATTTTTGTGAGGATTAAGGGAGAAATCCATTTGAAGTACTGCTGCAGTGCCTGGATCATGGAGGCTCTCACTAAATATTAGCTACTATTTATTGTAACACATGTTGAAAGCAGCTATGTTGTATGAGATAGCATTTTGATTCCATCCTATGCTGAGAAGCAATTGCACCTAATTGTCTTACTGCATTCAATCCATCAATCAAAGCCACCATCATTGCTTGCCTGGACCAGTGTCAATACCTCTTATCTGGCTTCCTTTTTTACTCTCACTGCCTTCCATTCTCCACACAGAAGCCAAAGTTATCGTGTTAAAAATAAATCAAGCTAATTTTGGGAAGGGTCAGCGGGAATAAAATTATTCGAAGGTGCTTCTACTTTTTAGAAGAATGGTTAATATATTGACTAACTGTAAACTTTTTCAAGTTGTTAAGTACCTATGGTAAAATTTAAAGGATTACCTCTAAGAAAACAGAAGAGGAGGACATAATAAAATAAGAAAACAAAGAAACAGAAAAAAATGAAAGCCAATTTTTAAAAAGTCAAGAAAACTAGCCAAAAGAAAGCAGGTGTCTCTATATTATTACCAGAAGAAATGGACTTTATTGTAAAAGCAATCATTAAGGATAAAGAATATCATTATGTAATGATAAAAGTTTGCTTCATAACAAACAAAAATATAACAATTCTTAAATCATATGCCTCTAATAATACACTTGCCACAACATATATTAAGAAAAATGTATGAAACCATAGGAGAAACTGATAAATGCACAGTAAAAATGGGAGATTCCAACATCTCTCTTGATGACTGGTAAGTCAAATAATAAAAAGCTAGTAAGCATAAATAAGATTTGAAGAATGCAATTAAACAGCTTTATTTGATAAACATAGACTGAGGTCTAAATCTCAAAGTTTGCCTAAAGTTCTCCCACACAAGCCCTCTTCGTCACTGGCTGCTTAGGAAATTAAAAATTACCAGAAGAGACAGCTGCAATGCCAATGTCAGATGGCTATAGCAGCCAAGCACTTTGGGACTTAAAGGACTATTTGGGGTCTGTGGTCAGTGCAGCAAGACGAGCTAGAAATACCAGGAGATCTTTTTCCATTGTAATCATCTGGGAATGATCTCAGGTGGTTTATTGGCTTTCCCAATTCCTTTTGAATGCTTCTGGTATTGTGTATGATGCAGTACCTTTTGACTGATAGATTTTCTATTTTTTCTCAGTCATTGCTAGAAATGGTGATAAGTAGCCCTTAAAAACAAATATGATATAGTTCACATTTCATACTGTTATGCTGACATGTTTCATGGTACTTTCGATAAAGAGATACACCTTTAATATAATTCTGGTGTCTAGAATATTGCATATGTAGGTTTTGTAATTTTAAAGAAAGCATGTATAGAAATTACTTTGAAAAGTTGATGGTTTATTTTTCTCTTCAAAGAACAATGCAAATTATCTTAGATTTTAAGACATTTGTTACATTGGAATGTATAGTTGTTTTTTTTTAACTGCCAGAACCTTTTATATGGAAGGAATACATGATCAAATGGTGTTAAATATTCTAGACATTTTGTTTTTGTTTTTTTTTTTTTTTTTAATAATTAATCAGTATTTTTATTATAGTTTTGTGGGGTACAGTTAAGGGTTAGGTGTACAATTACGTTTCATTCAGACACCCTGTTGATAAGAGGTGTTTTCCCAGCCCCAGACAGATATTTGCTACTGTTAATCCCCTCCCCCCTCCCCCCCATAGTTTCCCAGTACCGTCAGTCATTTTGTTATAGTATTACACTGGATGTTCAAGGTCCATTATATGAGTGAGAACATGTGATATTCTGATCTTTGTTTCTGTGTGAGGTCACTCAGTATCATAGACTCTAGTTCCATCCAGGTTGCTGCAAAATTCATGATTTTGTTCTTTTTTATGGCTGCGTAGTATTCCATCGTGTATATGTACCACATTTTTTTAATCCAGTCCTCTTTTGATGGGCAGCATGGTTGTTTCCAGGTTCTTGCTATTGTGAACAATGCTGCGATAAACATACGTGTGCAGGTATCTTTTTTATAGAGTGATTTGTGTTCTTCAGGGTATATTCCCAGTAGGGGGATTGCAGGGTCATATGGAAGGTCAATTTTTAGAGCTTTTAGGAATCGCCACACTGCTTTCCACAGAGGTTGCACTAGTTTACACTCCCACCAGCAGTGTAGAAGTGTTCCCTTTTCACCACACCCTCTCCAGCAGCTGTTATTTTTTGAGTTGTTGATAATTGCCATTCTGACTGGAGTTAGGTGGTATCTCAGTGTGGTTT
>NW_007245979.1:107659-108089 GCF_000164805.1 Carlito syrichta
ATCCAATTCCTGTACAAAACCCGAAACCCACAGGACTTAAGAGAGAAGATAGACAAATGGGACATTTTGTTTTATACATGTGAACTATATGTCCACATTACTAAGACTGTTATTAAATATAATGCCTTTTAAAAAGAAGAACAGAGCAGAGGAAGAGAAGAAGGAAGCCGGGCTCGGTGGCTCAGCCTGTAATTCCACGCCTTGGAAGGCTGAGGTGAGTGGATTGCCTGAGCCCGTGGGTTCGAGACCCGCCTGGGCAACTTGGTGAGACCTCATCTCTACAATGAATCAAAAAAATTAGCCGGGTGTGGTAGCGCGTGCCTATAGTTCTAGCTACTTGGAAGGCTGAGGTGGAAGGATCGCCGGAGCCCAGCAGGTCGAGGCTGTGGTGGCCGGGAGCGGCCACTACACTCCAGTCTGGGCGACAGAG
>NW_007245979.1:108109-122636 GCF_000164805.1 Carlito syrichta
CTCCAACTCAAAAAAAAAAAAAAGAGAGAGAGAGAGAGAAGAGGGAATAGTTAGTTGGAGTGGGTGAAGAACTTTTTGTTTGTAAGCAAATGTTAATTATCTAACCCAACCAATTGTAAGTCCCAATGAATCAAAAATTCATTTTGCATGCTCTTTGTGCTACTTTTAGATACTCAAGTCAAATTCCAACAAAAGTTTTGGATATTAACAATTCTGTTAAGCCGGGCTCGGTGGCTCAGCCTATAATCCCGCGCCTTGGGAGACTGAGGTGAGTGGATTGCCTGAGCCTGCGGGTTCGAGACCCATCTGGGCAACTTGGTGAGACCTCATCTCTACAATAAATAAAAAATTAGCCGGGTGTGGTAGCGCGCGCCTGTAGTTCCAGCTACCTGGTAGGCTAAGGCAGAAGGATCGCCGGTCAAGGCTGTGGTGGCCGGGAGTGGCCACTGCACTCCAGTCTGGGTGACAGAGTGAGACTCCAACTCAAAAAAACTAAACAAGCAAAACAACAATTCTGTTAGAATTTTGTACTATGGCTGCTACTCAACCTGTAATATTAATTACAGAAACAGAGATATAGAAGGAATTGCATGATCTAATACAAATTCCTTAGTTTACCCATTCTAAGAGATAGTTGTATATTTAGTCCAGAAGGGATACAAACATTCCTAGCTCCCCCCACACTAGGCAGCACAACCATAACTGAGGGCAGTGCAATGTAGATACAGTTTTCAACACTAGAATAAGAGGCTTGTAGAGTTACTCTGTTTCATTACAAGAGCTAGAAGTTGGGTACCTTAAAAAAGCATTCTTAACAGTAAGAATCAAAAGAAATTTTGGCCAGAAAAAAGCAATTAACTACTACATCCCATCATAGAATATTCCAATTAATTAAGACTCTTGTCCTGCCTGATCACAGATTCAAAAGGTCTGTATGCATTCACATAATACAAACCTCTGGCCTTGAACAATTGTTTCAAAGTTATCTCAGAGACTATAATTACTTATTGAATTTGTAACCATTAGCAAATGGTCATTCTCAATTCTGGCTACATATTAAATCACCTTGAAAGTTTTTAAAAATACTAATTATTTGGACCTTGGATGTTGCTGATGCAGATTTTGTTTTAATGTTTCACGTTCTTTATTGTGTGAATATTCTATTTCATAATTTAAAAGTCACTCTTTTTTTTTCTATTTAGATATGGGGTATAGCTCTTTCACCTAGGCTGGGGTGTGGTGGCCCTCTCATAGCTCACTGTAGCCCCAAATTCCTGATCTCAAACAATCTTCCTGCCTCGACCTTCCAAAGTGCTGGTATTACAAGCATGAGCTATCGCATGTACCCAAACAAGTCTTTATAAGGAAAAATATATGAGACATATTTTAGTATATACAAATTAATTTCCATTTATTTTTCTCACTTAACCTGTCCAAAACTAAACCTTTGATTTTCTCCCTTAAAATTATTTTTCCCTCAGTCTTCTCTCTCTCAATAATTGGGACATTCATATACACTATTACTTATATCTTGGAGTTGTCTTTGAGACCTCTTTTAACAAATTCTATAGCTTTTATCAAATATGTCTTCAGAGTGACCATTTCTCACTATCTTTATTGATAATATCCTAATCTGAGCTGTCATCATCTCTTGTCTTGACTATAATCTTTCTACTTCCAGCATGATCTATAGAATAGGCCTCTATCTCTCTCCTTTCTCTCTCTCTCTCTCTCTCTCTTTCTCTTTCTCTCTCTCTCTCTCTCTCTCTCTCTCTCTTGTTCTCTCACTGCTCCCCACCCCCTCTTTTTAGAGGCAAGATCTCACTCTGTCGCCCAGGCTGGAGAGCTCTTGCATGATCATAGCTTACTGTAGTCTCAAACTCCTGGTCTCAAATGATTCTCCCACCTAAACATCCCAAAGCACTGGGATTACAGACATATAAGCCAGTCTCAACATAGTAAACAGATCGATCATTTAGAACCAAAGCTTAATCATATTTATGTCCCTGTTCTCAGTCCTACAATGACTTCCTGTTCATGTTGGGAAGAAATCCACTCATTACCATGGCCTGTAAGACTCCTATGTCCTAATCCTTGGCAACGTCTGTGACCTCATATTCAATACCTCTTCTACCTCCCAGCCCCTTCACTATGTTTTAATCAGACTAGTTCCTTGCTTTTTGGTAAGAATCCCCCCTCTCCTGCCTCAGGCTTTTGTGTGACTTTTACATCCTCCTAGAACACTCTCTTTCCACCAGTCTGTAGGGCTGGCTTCCTCCCTTCCTACAGGGTTCACATGTCACCTTCTCCCCATAGGCCTTCCAAAATCGCTTTTGTGATTTCCCTATATCTTAACCCTTTTTCATTTTTCTTCATTGCTTTTTAAAAACTGACTTGATACATCTGTTTGGCTGTTTGTTCATTATCCCACTAGAATGTAAGTTCTGGAGTTTATCTTTTTTTTTTTTTTTTTTTTTTGAGTTGGAGTCTCACTTGGTCACCCAGACTGGATTGCAGTGGCCGCTCCTGGCCACCACAACCTCTCGCCTGCTGGGCTCCGGCGATCCTTCTGCCTCAGCTTTCCGAGTAGCCAGGCATGCGCTACCATGCCCAGCTGATTTTTTGATTTATTGTAGAGATGAGGTCTCCCTGTCCAGGTGGGTCTTGAACCCGCGGGCTCAAGCAATTCACTCACCTCAGCCTCCCAAAGGCGCGGGATTACAGGCTGAGCCACTGAGCCCAGCTGAGTTTATCTTTTTCATGGTTGATTCCACAACACCTAAGGTGATATCTGGGACATAGGTGTTCGATTAATTTTCGTAAAGTGAATGACTAAACGTTTTTGATTTACAAAGTATGTATTGTTGAATGGCATGAAGAATAATAATACTTTACACCTTCATTTTCAATTTTCAGTGTAGCACAAACTGAAAACATTTAAAAACATAAATCTGTTCTCAGATTTAGAAGTATAGGTGAACACATTTATACTTCTAAAATCTCTATATCATACATCTAAAATTGAACTTTCTAATTATGCATTCTATCTCCGAAATAAAAGATTCTGAAAAGATTAATTATTTTGGTAAAAGACATATCTCATTCTACTAATTATGATTTCTACACGTACACTCACCAACATTTTCTCCAGTATGGAAAATGCTTCACAGCAGCGGGGAACTTTAATGTGAAGAGGAAGACGCTAAAATTTTGAATAATGCAAAAAGTCTTCCACACAACTCTAGGTCTAAAGGTTTCTTTTTCTTTTTATCTATATTCGTGGCACACTACAAAATACCTCTCAAAGTTCGAAGAAGTATACTGGAGGAGCAAAAAATGGGTAGAACAGTATCACCCAGGAGAATCTTCCTCTTGCTTTGTGTATATTTGAGCAAAGGAAGTCAGCGATACAATTCGAAACAGAGAGAGCAGTAATGAATGACTATGTCATGAAACAGAAAGCCTATCATCTAAGGAGAGAATTTAGAACAGTTGCCTACAAAGTGACTCAAGTTTCCCTGCAATTACTTAGTAAACACTAGTATTTGAAAGTGACCAGGCAGGTGCGGGCCAGACTAAAGTGAAGAGTAGCTGGTGGGCCAGGGACACAGAACTAGTACAACGAGACAAGGAGGTCTCAACCAGCACTGGTTCAGAAATGACTGTTCCCTAAAGACGAGGCTCTGGAGGTAGACAAGGTACAAACACTGCTCGCCACTGCTTCTTTCTTGTTTAGGTGCCTGAAAATAAACGGGTCATCCATAGGGCTACATTCATTTTATCAATCTGTTGTTTCCATCAGGATCAGGGTAAACACAGTTCCTTCAGATATTAGGGAGGTGAACTGGGAGGTCTGGTCTGACCTTAAGGACCTTGAGTCCTTACCAGAAAGAAAGCCACTCCCTTTGGAAAATGGCTTTCTGATCATTGCTTTCTGTTTAGATGTTTTCTAAACACCTAAAAGCAGACAGTAAATTGTGGGACTTGAGGTGTTCAGACTTTCTTATGAAAGGAGACAGATTGAGAGTATATGTTGAGTTTTTCTGAGTAATTTTTTATTTTAAAGATGTGGAGTACAGTTCAGGGTTAAGTATACAAGTGTTCATTATGCAGGTACCCTTGTTGATGAGGTATGCCCCGCTCCCCACCCAGCCCTGGCATTTCCCACTACTGCCAATCTTTTTCTTATAATATTATGATAATTATTCAAGAACTGCTTATGAGTGAGAACATGTGGTACTCAGTTCTTTGTTTCTGAGATAGATCACTCAGTATTATAGACTCTAAGCCCATCCAAGTTTCTGTGAAGTTCATAATTTTGTCCTTATTTATGGCTGCATAATATTTACAGCTGGATAAAAAAATGTGGTACATACATATGATGGAATTTTCTGAATAATTACCCACATTTCCTACTTGCTTCTGTATGTCTATATATTCAGGCAGAATTACTTCAAGTTCAAGTATATAATACACTTCTGAAGTCCATAAAGTCACTCTATCAAACTTCAGTGTTTTGATTCTCCGGAAAATGTTTAGCAAAACTATACTCTCTCTATTGTTTTTTAACTAAGAAACTGAGCTAATAGTACTACTTTATATCAATGGAGGAGAATATGAATTACTTGATTAAAATTAATTTCATAAATAAAAGGTCTGGGGAAAGAAGGCTGTGTAATCCCTGTGGTAATTTTGACATAAAAGTACCATTAGCTAAAATTGAATATGTCCATATTTAGTTTTTGAATACACAATGAGTTGTAATTTTAGAAAAAGGCAGCCAGTCACAAAGTGTCTGTGAATCTTCAAAGTCTAAGATATACTTCCAATTTTCATAGTTGACACATAATTTTTCTTACCCCTCTGACAACAGGAATCTGCATTTAACCAAAGCATTCAGAATTCTTTGTTAACAAGAGTAAGCCAGGACAAGCGCTCCTTGACTAGTTTGGTCTCTTCCCCACAGTTACATTTTATAAAATGCCCTGCAGATATAGAGAATGAAAGAGAAAAAAGGAGTAACACTATGTGGTATAAGCTAATAATTATTTATATTCCTAATCAAAGGCCCAGCATTTTACATGCATGGTTCACTACTCTGGCCCACCCAAGCCCTGAAGCTATTTTTCTTTCTTTAAATTTGGAATTTGCTGATCAAATCAAATGCTGATCCCATATCTAAAATGATATGTTTTCTTATTGTGCAAGTGATTAAGTTCTGCTAAGAAACTAATTGCTGGCATTCTAAATTGCACAAATACAAAAAGAGCTTTTCTTAAAGGATTCTAGCAGTATTTCTCATATTTTTCACCATTTAAGAGCCAGTTTTCCTTCAGCTTTATTGTTCAGACCATAAGAATAGCAAAGAGTATTCAGTGAAGTAATAAGGCTAACATGAGTAACATTTTGAATAATTTTGAATTATCTCCCATTCAATCCTGTATGCATGTATATACCTATGCATGTTGAAGTATTGCAGATAGTTGTCTTGGTTTCCAGTCTTACCTGTTGATATGGTTAAAGTTCAGCTGACAATAGGTCAACTCTCCCCATGCTTGACGAAGTGAAGTTAAGTAATTTCACCTTTACTGGCCATGTGCACTCCAACAGGTAGTAGGTTAAACAATGCACATTATATGATTTCAAGGCCACTTCTTTTTAAAAATTAATTTGCTTATTACAGGATTGTGGGGTACAAGTGAGGATTTACTACATAAGCAAGTTGCATGCAGGAGAAGCTGGGCTTCTAGGCGGCTCAGGGCCACTTCTTCATCATTGTCTTCCTTGTCAATGTTGGACACTCTGCAGTTAGAGGTCCACTTTGCGAACTGCTGTTAAAAATGCAAATTTCTCCAGGAGAAATGTATTATTTCATTTTTTTAAAGTAGAAATTTATTAGAAGATAGAAAAGCTCCCAGCAGCAGGAGGGATTCCTAAAAAATTGTCCAAGAAGTATGTCATTTAGGGCTCTCCAGGGAAATAAGGTTCTCCAAAGAACCATATATACGTGTGTGTGTGTGTGTGTGTGTGTGTGTGTGTGTGTGTGTGTGTGTACATGGGGGATGGGAAAAAAACCCGCAATCATCTTTTTGGAGGGCAGGCCCCTTGTAGTTCTCTCAGAATTTGCTCCTCCAGATCAAACGGTCAACTAAAGTTTTTATCTGGAAGTTTTGAGAAGGTTGCATCATGATTTGTGGATGAAATGTCCTGAGTTGTGATAAATAGGTGACTAATTCTTCCACCATGACAACACACCTGCCTACACCATACTGAGTGTTCAGCAACCTTTGACCAAAAGTGACATGACCCCTGTGCCCACTCTCCCTATTCACCCAATCTTGCCCCAAGAGACTTTTTGTTGTTGCTGTTGTTTCCCTGGAGAAAAAAGTCCTGAAAAGGAAATGTTTTTCCAATGTGGAAGAGGTGAAACAAAAAATGGCAGAAGCACTGAAAGGCATTAAAATTGATGAGTTCAAAAAATGTTTTGAACAGTGGAAAAAGCATCTTGATTGGTGTATTGCATCAAATGGAGAGTACTTGAAGGTATCTAAAGTTTAAACATGCAAGAATAAATACACAATTTTTTCCTAAATAAATCCCAGGGTTTTTTGGGGGGTCCCCCATATACTCAGATGTATGTTATGTGAATTGACTCACGTGATTAGGGAAGCTGAGAAGTTTCACAACCTGCTGTCTGTGAGCTGGGGAATCAGAAAAGGCAACGATGTAATCAGTCTTCATGCCAAGGACAGAGAACCATTATCCAAGGGCAGGAGAAAATGGATATCCCAGCTCCAACAGAGAGAGGAATTCCCCCTTCCTCCACCTTTCTGTTCTATCTGGGCCCTCAATTAATTGAATGTTGCCTACTCATGTTGGTAAGGATAATCTTTATTCAGTCCACCCATTCAAGTTCGAACCTCTTCCAGAAATACCCTCACAGACACCCAGAAATAATGTTTTACCAGCTATCTGGCCATCCTTTAGCCCAGTCAAGTTGACCCATAAAATTAACCATCACAAGATGTCACTCTTGATACCTATCTGATACATCAGTAAGTCAATTAGAGCCTTTCCTAAGAGCTGGTTTTGAGGAGATTGGGACATGAGACCCTGAAAGACAAAGGGAGTGGAGCAATCAGGAGGAAGAATAGGAAAGGCAGATGATCCAGGCAGTTCTTTTAAAGAGGAATTCAGGGCATCTTCTCACTGAAATGTCTTTGTAGGGAAATTTTCCATGAGCACGATATGCTGCCTCTGAAGCCTCTTGGAAAACTCTTGTTAGTTGAGAATAACGAGAAGCTGCCAAGTGCTGCAACCCAACATTTTTGGTCTCAGAAAGAACATTTCCAGTGATCTCCTTTTTATTTTGTGGTTGCCAGAAAAACTGGACCAAATGATAGGGACGGTTATTTGGCAAGAGACTGAAGTTGCCAGAAGAATGAAGAATGAAACGAAATTAAAATGAATGTACCACCAGGGATTTTATAACATTTCACCTGTAAAGGGAAGGAAATTATAAACTTGCACTAAAACATCTAGCACCAATTATAATCAAAGACTTTCTTCTGTGTTCACTCTGGTAAAACTTCATTTACTTAATTGATTCATAACATCTAAGGAATCTACTTAGAGGTTTTACTGTGGCACAAAATGAACTGAGATTTAAGGGGAAAAGTATTTCTATATATTATTATTCTGATGATTTAGTTCTTTTTTGGCATTATTTCTATTCAAAATAATATTTCTTTCCTAGAATTTGTATGGTGAAACTTTTGCAGGATACACTTTTTAATGCTTAAATTATAAACCTATGACACTATGTTTCAGTGTCTAAATGATAGTTCATAAAATGTTTAATTCTAGTATTTGAACCTCAAATAAATATTCACTGTCTTATGATATCTTTATGGAGTAATTAAAAATTTCCTTTTGCTTGCTTTTTTTAAAGTAATAGTAATATTCCCACCTATATTATCTGCAAATCATGCTTTTTTTGGTTTTTTTAGTTTTTATTTTAAAGATGGGTACAGTTCAGGATTAAATATACAAATGGTCATTGTGCAGGTAAAGTTTGGGCCTGACTTTGGTCCACTTCACCTGGTTTGAAATTGGGTATCCTTATTGATGAGGTGTGCCCCCCAACCTGGACTTTCCCCTGGCAGTTTCCCACTACTGCCAATTCCTTTCTTATAGTACTATGACAATTGTTCAGGGTCCACTTAAGAGTGAGAACATGTGGTACTCAGTTCTTTGTTTCTGTGATAGATCATTCAGTATTATAGCCCCTAAGTCCATGAAAGTCGCTGTGAAGTTCATAATTTTGTCCTTCTTTATGACTGTGTAATATTCCATCATTTTTATTTACTACAGTTTTAAAATACAGTTTACTTTCAATGGATAGCACGGTTGGTTCCATGTTTTTACTATTGTGAATAATACTGCAATAAACCTGTGTATGCATGTATTCAGTAAATGGTGCTGGGTAATCTGACTGACCACATGCAGAAGATTAAAACAAGACCCTTACCTATCACCATACATAAAAATCAACTCTAAATGGATCAAAGGCCTAAACATAAAACCTCAAACTGTAAGAACCTTAGAAAATGCAGGTGATATCCTGATGGAAATTGGAACTGGCAATCAGTTTCTGATCAAACTCCTAAATGCCTATGCCATAAGAGATAAGATAGACAACTGGAACCTCATCAAACTGAAAATCTTCTGCAAAGCAAAAGAAGCTATCATGAGTGTGAGGAGACAGCGCACAGAAAAGAAAATAAATATTTGCCAACTAAATAACTGACAAAGGTCTAACATTCAGGATTTACAAGAAACTCAAATGTGCTGAAAAGAAAAAAAAACAATGCTATTAAAAAGTTGGCAAAATAAATGAATAGACCCTTCTCAAAAGATTACATATGAGCAACCAAACAGATACATGAAAAAATGCTCAGTCTCACTAATCATCAAAGAAATGTAAGTTAAAACCACACTTAATTCCAGTTAGGATGGCCATCATCAATAACTCAAAAAACAACAGATGCTACTATAGAGTATGCAGCGAAAAGGGAACACTTCTACACTGTTGGCAGGAGTGTAAACTAGTACAGCCTCTGTGGAAAACAGTGTGACAATTCCTAAAAGATCTAAAATGACCTTCCATATGACCCAGCAATCTCCCTTCTGGGAATATACCTGAAGGAACTCAAATCACTCTATGAAAAAGATACCTGCACACACATGTTTATTGCAGCATTATTCACAATAGCAACAACATGGAACCAACCGTGCTGCCCATGGAAAGAGGACTTGATAAACAAATGTGGTACATGTACATGATGGAATATTACAGTCATAAAGAAGGACAAAATTATGAACTTTGCAGCAACTTGGATGGACTTAGAGGCTATAATACTGAATGATCTATCACAGAAACAAAGAATCGAGGGTCACATGTTCTCACTCATAAGCGGATCTTGAACAACTATCATAATACTATAAGAAAGGGATTGGCAGTGGTGGGAAACTGCTGGTGGGGAGGGGGCTCCACCTCATCAAGAAGGGTGTCTGCATAATGAATATTTGCATAACTAATCCTGAATTCACCCCAAATATTTAAAATAAAAAAATTTAAAAAGAAAAAGATATCTGCAAATCATGCAATTCAATTGTGTACTTTAATAACATCTTTGAGAAATATAAAATATTAAAAGCTTTTAAAAATGACCATTTATATACTGATTTTTTTTTTCAGTTGGGGTCTCACTCTATCACCCAGACTAAAGTGCAGTGGTACAATAACAGTAGTCTTGACTTCCATAGCTCAGGCAATCCTTCTGCCTCAGCCTCCCGAATGGCTAGGACTATACAGATGCAAGCCACCAGGCAGATTAACTTTTTGACTTTTTGTAGATAAGAAGTCTGCTATGTTGCCCAAGCTGGTCTTGAATTCCTAGGCTCACGCAACCATTCCTCCTTGGCCTCTCAAAGTGCTGGGATTACAGGTATAAGCCATTGTGCCAGCCTGTATACAGATCTTTGATAAACATTTAAATAATACATACTATCTAATAAGGACATTAATCCTGAAATTTGAGCAAGAAACAACAACTTAATTATATGCTTGGGTTTAAAGAAAAACATACAAAAGTGTTACTAGTAGAAACAGACTGCGTCTTTACATAGTTGCAAATTTTTCAGGCTAATCTAATCTGGACTAATTGCTACAAGAAATGTATAGGTGTGGAATCTGCAGTTAATCCATCTTTATCTGTAAAATTGTGGAAGTGGTACTGACAGCTACAGGATTGTCTTAAAAACCAACTCAGATCAGCATCATTCTGAGACAAAAGAGTTCTTAGAAATGACTTTCAATGCAAACTGGAAACATTTAGACTTAATAAAGAAAAATGAGCCAGATGCAGTGGCTCACGCCTATAATCCCAGTATTTAGGGAGGCTGAGGTGAAAGGATTGCTTGAGGCCAGGAGTTTTAGATGAGCCTGGACAACATAGCAAGACCTTGTCTCTACAAAAAAATAACAAATAAATAAAACAACTAGCTGGGTGTCGTGGCATGTGACTATAGTCCAAGCTACTTGAGAGGCTGAGGCAGAAGGCTTGTCTGAGCCCTGGATGTTGAGGCTGCAGTGAGCTGTGATTATGCCACTGTACTTCATTCAACCTGGGCAACAGAGTGAGATTATGACTCCAAAAAAAAGAAAGAAAAAAAGAAAGAAGGAAGGAAGAAAGTAAGGAAGGAGTGAGGGAGAGAAGAGAAGAGAAGAGAAGAGAAGAGAAAATGAGTTTCAAGCTACAGCTAGATATGTCATAAACCAACAGCCCTGATTATTGCAAAGTGAATGAAGAGAGCTAATAATTCTTGCTGACAGCTGTACCTTGTTGAGGATAATTTAGGTTCCCAACTGATTCTGATATCTAGCTTTCAGATGCAAGAATTGTTAATCATACATACTGCTACTGTTTTTCTATGGTCTACACTTAGCCAGAAATATCACTTATCAGCCCAGTAAGAAGGTAGCTTTGAAACCAGACCACCTGGTTTTGCCACTTACTTTAAGATCTGAGCAACTTAACTTCTCTCTGCCTCAAGTTCCTCTTTAGTAAAATGGAGATGATAGTGGTACCTATTACTCACATTATTAATTTGAGGTTTAAGTGAATTTATATAATATTTTTATAAGCATGCCCAGTATATAGCATCCCTACATAAATATTATCATTAAGACTACTACCATCATCATTGTCTAGAGCAAGGATTGGCAAACTGTGTCTCTCAAACCACAGTTTATACAGTCTGCAGGCTCAGAATTGTTCTTGCATATTTGAAAGGTTATAAACAACAAAGAAAGAATAGACAGCAGACTCATATGTAATCTGCAAATCTTTAGACACTATTTGTCCAGTGACACAAAAAGTTTCCAACCCCTTGTCTTGGGGTGCTTGTTTAACTGGAATATTTAGTTCATTCACACTTAGTGTAATTACTAGATATACTTGGATTTGAATCAACTGTATTACTATTTGTTTTCTTTTTGGGTCTTTGTTCTCTATTATTTACTTTTTTTTAGTTAATTAGGTATTTTTAAATTTTCATTCCTCCTTTCTACTAACTTTTGTTTTTCTTTTAGTAATTATCTAAAGATAACAACACATATCCTTAACTTAGTAGAGTTTACTATACATTAGTATTTTATCACCACTTGGGTATTGCAAGGATCTTGGACCACTTTCACTCTCTTTAATCCCTTTCTACCCCTCTGTGCTATACAAACAGTCCCCAACTTACCATAGTTCAATTTAAAATTTTCAACTTTATAATAAGTTTGTTGGTTTATTAACTGCATTTTTAATTTACAGGGTTTTTTTTTTTTTTTTTTTACTAACAATTAGTTTATCAGGATGTAAATCTGTAATATGTAGTTGTCACATTTTAATTCAATATACATTTGTATTTACTGCATGTTAATCCTTTGCAAACATTCTTTTTGTCATAAATTTTAATGTCTGTCTCTTGAGACATTCACCTCCTTTCTGAAGAACTTACTTTAGAATGTCTTTGAGTATAGGTCTGTTGGCGAAAAGTTGTCTAAAAAGTCATTATTTCACCTTCATTTTAAAGCATATTTTCTCAGTTACTAGATTACAAATTGGCAGTTATTTTCTTTCAGCACTTTAAAGATCTCATTCTCTATATTTTTTTGGAAAAGTCTGCCGTGAGTCTTATTGCTGCTTTTCTTTTGCTATGTTGACTTTCTCTTTCTCTTTGCTTTTAGCAGTTTTACTATGATGTGCTTAACTATTGTTTTCTTGGTACTTATCCTGCTAGAAGTTTGTAGAATTCCATTTGTTACTTCTTATTTTTTAATTTGTCACTGACTTGAAACTTAAATACAGTTTTTTGAAGCTGTGGTTCTTTTTGCATGTCATCCTTTTTTTCTCTCCATGATTTAGTCAAGATTTATGTTCTAGACCAATAAACCTTTTTTCCACTGTGTCTAATTTGGTATTAAATACATTTTCTAAGTTCAATGACAGCTGTCATATAGCTTCTTAAGCATATTAGCCACAGTTATTGAAAAGTTATTTAAATATTTAAATCAATCACCTATAGGGTCCATTCTATTATCAGTTTTTTTCTTTGACCATTTAGTCTTATTTCCTGACATGATTGCTAATTTTTTTGCATATACCATACTTGCTTTAAAAACTCTCCATCCTCAGGCATAGCTCATTTAGTTAGTACTGTTGTTAAACCAGAGCAAATTGCACCAGGCCCCACAATTCAGGAACCCTGTGCTTTGAGTACCTTCCTTGAAATTTTCAAAATTGTCCTTCAATAACCTGAGTTGGCCAGGACCAGCAATGCAATTCAGACAGGACTTGCTAAGACCAGAGTTGGTTTCTCATGGGTCCTGCTTGTCAGAAGCATTTCCATGAATTTTCTAAGTCCTCTAATGCTGCCAGAATGGGACTGGGCCAACAGGGCTGTCTTGGAAGCCTGGGAATTTTCATGCCTACATTGGGACATGTACAGACTCCAGTCCTCATTTCTCTCCTTAGTTTATTTTCAGACTCTCTTCTCTATGCATGTTTAACCAGATACACCCAAAGAGCTTCAAGGTTTGAGCTGTTGTTCTTGGTTACGGTGGCCAAACTCTTGTTCTAGAAGGACAGCTTGGTAGTTGGATCATTTCACTGACCTATTGATATAGCTTGGATATTTGTCTCTCCAAATCTCATGGTGAAATGTAATCCCCAATGTTGGAGGTGAGGCCTGGTGGGAGGTGTTTGGGTCATGAGAGTGAATCCTCCATGAACAGCTTGATGCTGTCCTTGTGGTAATGAGTGAGTTCTTGCTCTGTTAGTACTCATAAGATCTAATTTTTATTTATTTATTTATTTATTTATTCATTCATTCATTCATTCATTCATTCATTCATTTAGGTGCTCACTACCATGCCTGGCTAATTTTTTACTTATTGTAGAGATGAGGTCTCACCAAATCGCCAGGGCTGGTCTCGAACCCGTGGGCTCAGGCAATCCATTTTCTTTGGCCTCCCAAAGTGCTGGGATTACAGGCTGAGCCACTGAGCCTGGCCCAAGATCTAATTTAAAAGAATATGGCACCTTCATCCCCTCTCTCTTTTTCTTCCTCTGTCACCATGTGATGCCTGCTCCTGTCTACCTTCCATCATGAGTGCAAGCTTCCTGAAGTCCCTCAGCAAAAGCAGATGCCAGTGTTATGCTTCTTGTACAGCCTACAGAAACTTGAGCTAAATAAACTTCTTTTCTTTACAAATTACTCAGCTTCAAGTATTTCTTTGTACAACACAAAACAGTCTAAGATATCAGTGTAGTATTTCTTTCACAGAATAATATAAAATTGGAAAATTGGACCACCAGAATGCTACTGATGTCCCGATTTTGGATTAATCACACTAACATTAGACAAAGGATGAGTCCAGGGACATGGACTACCAGTGGTTCATTGCCAACCTTTGGGTTTGAGCCAAGTGTCTGGGCCTTTGTATTGACTCTTGCCCATCTGTCTTCTGACTACAATGTCTACAATAGCCAAGGCGAGGAGGGTGGGGAACCAGTCATCTTTTACTGTTTTTTCTTCATCCCTGGCACCAAAGATAGTGATCCTAACCTCTTTGCAGACTCTGAACCACATGTCAGGTATCCTGGATACCCATGCCTTTCTCCTCCTACATCTTTTGAGACCGTAACGTCACAATACTCTCTTCTGATTAATGTCATCTCTTGCCCTCAGATAGATGCAGTGATGTCATATTTTCCTGGATTGTTTTTTATGTCTTGTTGAGTGAGGGTAGACCTATTTGAGTGAATGGGATCATTCATTTTTTTTTTTTTTTTTGAGTTGGAGTCTCACTCTGTCACCCAGACTGGAGTGCAGTGGCCGCTCCCGGCCACCACAGCCTCGACCTGCTGGGCTCCGGTGATCCTTCTGCCTCAGTCTTCCAAGTAGCTGGAAC
>NW_007245979.1:122729-141519 GCF_000164805.1 Carlito syrichta
CAGTTTTGATTTATTGTAGAGATGAGGTCTCACCAAGTTGCCCAGGTGGGTCTCGAACCCGTGGGCTCAGGCAATCCACTCACCTCAGCCTCCCACGGCGCGGGATTACAGATTGAGCCACCTAGCCTGGCTTAGGGATCATTCTTTTTTCTGCCCCTGTGGGCCTTAACTATCCTCCCTGCTGTTGATGGTACATGGAAGGCAGGGGTATGGTCAATGTTGAGAAAGATAACAATTTAGGAAGGCATTGTTTATGGTCTGAAACAGTTCAACATGGTGAGAACATATGTTGTTTTGTATTTATTCTATAAACATCTGAAAAGAAAATGTAATATTTCCAGAAAACCAATTATAGTTTACATTTTTCTGCATACTGTGGGTACAACTTGCATTTAAGGTCGTCATCAATAAAACACAATAACAACATTTGAAAGCGTCAATGGATGCCAGTATTCATGGATAGCAGGGGAGATGATGAAGCCTCATGAGTAATAATGCAAACAGCATTAAATAAATGATGCTAGGAAATTACAGAGGCAAGAAAATCTACATTGTATCAAGCCCAAACAGGTTACAGAAGGCTAGCTTGTTCTTATGGTAGGAGATATAAAATTAGCCAGGAACAGCAATTTAAAATTAAAGATCATGAAGAGATCATTCTTGGACATGAACAGGAGGAGACGGTGCCTTCATACTATGAAGAAAAAATATTCGCGTGCATTGATTGGACAGTAAGTAAGTAGGTAAGTATCTCTTCTCCATCCATCATTCTAAATCTGCATCAATAAATCGCTCCACCTCATACAGGCCCATGAATCTTATAATACATTTCTTAGTCAAATTGTTTATATAGTCAAAGTCCTGCACACAATATTTGCTAGTGGCCTTGATATTGGAAAGGTGGTCCTGCAGCCAGGGTTCTGATTGAGACTCTCGCAGATTTCTTTCTGCTTAGCCCTTAGAGTTTTAACTTTCAGAGGTTTTAAACTTAGTTCTTTGGCCTTCCACCCCCACATATGTTCAAAATTTAGCAGGATTTGACTCCGAAGTTTTACAAAACAGCAGGTTATTTCATTTCGCCTTTCTGTCCTAGTTACCCTGCCTCCCGGCTGCCCAACATGCAGAAACTATATCATGAAGAAAGCAAACTAGAAATTTGGTGCTCCAGTATTTTCAATCTATCATGCTAGCACAGGCAGTCACGAAAGTTCTTCTGGTTTGTCTATGCCAAGTCTGATCTGCAGCAAATGCCCTGAATCAGTAGATGCACCCTGAGGGAAAAAAACCAAAGTCTTTGACCATAGTTCAACCAGGAAGGGCTCCTTCTTGTCTAAAATTTTAGTTCTTCCAAAGCTCTTTGTTTTCACAGTTCTCTAATGTCTTCACAAATCTCATTTTTGTATGGCATACTACACAGCCACAAAGAAGAACAACACCATGTCCTTTGCAGCAACATGGATGCAACTGGAGACCATCATTCTAAGTGAGCCATCACACAAATAAAAAGCTGAATACCATGTGTTCTTAGTTATAAGTATGTTCTGATCACTGAACACAGGAGCCTAAAGGTGGGTGCAACAGAAGCTGGACCCTGCTAAAAGGGGGAGGGACAGAGAAGGGATAAGGAGCACACCATCACTCTCTGGGTACCAGTTCCACTACCAGCAGATGGAGGGCTCACTAGAAGCCCAAACCTCACCTGCAAGCACTTTACTTCTGTAGTAAATCCTCACACGTACCTCACAAATCATTTTTGTGATTTTGTTGTTGTTGTTGTTTTAGTTGATGCAATGGGAGCAATGGACCACTCAACAGGGTATTTTATACAGTTATAAGGCACTAAATGTATACATTTAATCCACATTCTTTCACAAACTGCTTCTGTGGGATTCCCCAGCAAACTTCTCACTGTCTACAATCACTAGATAATAAGCAGTCACTGGTCTTTATGTTTGTGTTCCATACACCTTTATAAAACTCTTCTAAAAATTGCCTCACCACGTCTTTCACTTGGGGTTTGAAAACACTGAAGTTTAGCAAGGATACTTTCTTCTTGTGCGCTCCTTAGGGACCCATGAGTGAGTAGGAGTTTTCCTTTCCCACTCTACACACAGCAAACTATCTTCACAATGTCCCAGGCATATACTTATTATCTCTCAGGTTAGTCTAGCATAGTGCCTAGTATGTACTCAGTAAACCGTTTTTTAAAAACTACTGAGATAAATAAAAACCAGGTCACCTGCGTGCCAATTGCATGGTAATGAAATGAAACTTTAACGATGACTGAATCTAATTTTAGATTGATCTGGACTTAACATACTTGGTTTAACATCGAATAGTTGTCTTTCAGAATCAATATAAAGCAGATTGGAGAGGAAGTCATAACGAACAAATAATTTGGAAAACTAGGTTGATAATCTGAGAAAATCATTTGTGTTAATTCAGTAAATTCAGTTACAAATTAATTTTGTGATAGAATTGTTTAGCACTGCATTTTTTTTTTTTGACTATGAATTCTCTGTGACCATTTAGTTCTAAGTAGCATCAGGAAAGAGAAAAATCTTCTAGTCTTTCAGGTTCCCTCATGATGAGTTTCAATTAAAGAAATATTTGAACTCAGTAACTTGCTAGTGAATTAAGTAAAGGATGTTAAAGAGTAAAATATGGATCACATTGCCCCTGTCTTAGATTAAAATGAACCAACTGTACACGTACAATTCACTGTTGGGGTATTCATTAGTTGATGGGAGAGATTAAGTCCACATAATGACACTAGTTCACACTTGAACCTTTATCATGAGATGTGATATGATGTATGTGTAATGAATTCAATTCTCCGATCAAAGGACCAGAAACTACCTTGTGAGATAGAAACCATAACTCATATGGCAATATAAAAAGACTTTAAAATGTTGACTGAACACTGAGTGTCTATAATTCCATTAATATGCATGTGCAAATAACCAGTTGTGTATCTTTCAAGTAGATACATATCCAAGGATTTATTCAGTCCATTAGAGTAATGTCTTAGTCTGTGCTGTTATAACAAAATACCTGAGACTGGGTAATATATAACAAACAAAACTGTATTTCTCATGGTTCTGGAGGCTGGGAATGCAGAATCAAAATGTAGGCTGCTGAGGGACCAGTCTCTGTTCTTCCAAGATGGTGCCTTGTTGCTGCATTCTTCTGAGGGGAGAAACGCTCACTCTATCCTCACATAGCAGAAGAAGGGAAGCCACTTGCTCCATCCCTTTTGTAAAGGCCCTCATTGCATCCATGAAGTCTCAGGCTTCATGACTTAATTACCTTCCTTTTAAAGATTTTAGATTCAAGGGGTACATATGCAACTTGTAAAATCCAAAACTTATTTTTTACTCTTTTCTGTGCATCTATATACTTATTTCGGACAAAAATAATCTTTCTTTTTTTGAGTTGGAGTCTCACTCTGTCACTCAGACTGGAGTGCAATGGCCGCTCCCGGCCACCGCAACCTCGACCTGCTGGGCTCCAGTGATCCTTCCGCCTCAGCCTTCCAAGTAGCTGGAACTACAGGCGCACACTACCACACCTGGCTAATTTTTGATTTGTTGTAGAGATGAGGTCTCGCCAAGTTGCCCAGGCAGGTCTCGGACCTGCGGTCTCAGGCAATCCACTCACCTCGGCCTCCCAAAGTGCTGGGATTACAGGCTGAGCCACCAAGCCCAGCCAAAAAATAATCATTATTTTATGTTATGTTTACTTTAAAACATTTTCCCATGTCATTAAAGTTCTCCAAAACCATGACTGTAGTGGTTGAATACTATTTAATAGCGTGATTGTACTATATGATCTTGAGTGTATTATTTAAAAATTAATAATTACTGTCTATGTCTTTGTCATTGGTCTGTATGAAATGGAACTACTAATGTTTGTTATCATACCACTTGGGAGTTTTCTTTTCTTATATTTTATCTAACTTGACTATGTGTTTGCAGTTAATAGGGTGGTAAAATGTTGAAATCGTATGTCTTCAGCATAAATCCAATCATCATGGTGTGTTACTTTTTCAAATAACAACAACAACATCTCATTTACAAAAGTTCTCCAAGTATATATCATCCAGGAAATCCAAGGTACAGAGTATAATGGATCTTGCCTTTTGAATGAGGATGTTATTTTAACTCTTTCTTAGTAATATGTATTTTCCCTTAGACTAACCAAGTGCACATGAATTTCGTAACAGAGTATTGAAAAGATGAAAATAAGCAGTCTGATAACATAGTCTTTCCTTCCTGTCCTATCCCGTAGCTCCCTGAAGAGTGTCTTGGTCTAGTACTAGGTAAGGAGGAGCAATATACGTTGCAGTTGAAATTATTTAGACAATATTAAAGGATCATTTTGTGGGACATCCAGCTAAGTAAGTGATAGTTAAGACTAGCTCCTCTCTATAAGGCTGTGAGCTTTTCTACATTTCAGGGATGTACTTTAAAGCTTAGATGGTAGAATAATTTCTCACATCAATTAAATACAAGTATCACTTCCAATCTATAAATATTCACTGCAGCTAGTGATCATGAATGAGTTCAGCTGATGGTTCAGCTGATGGATCATTTAGTTACAGCACTTTAAATAAGAGATGCAATGAATCTTATATGAAAAGTATGCAACCTGGGAAAGTTATACTGTAGCTATATCTAAAGGTAGATGTGCATATAATTCTTGTAATAAGAAGAATAAAAGCTCCTAGCAGACAATTTGGAAAACTAAAACCTCTCACAGTGCAACTTGTAAAATGTAAAACTTATTTTGTGCTCTTTTCTGTGCATCTATATACTTATTTTGGACAAAAAGAATCTTTATTTTGTATCATATTTGCTTTATTTTAAAACATTTTCCCGTGTCATTAAATGTTCTTTGAAAATATGACTGTAGTGACTGAATACTATTTAATAGTATAGTTGTACTACAATTTATTATTTCTTTATTTTTGGGTATTTTGACTGTCTTCAACTTTCGCTGTTATAAGCAACACTGTCTTTCATTTCTGTGTGCATTTTTTGTTGTTTTCTTGAGATACATTTCTAGAAGGAGGATTCACAGGAGGAAATGGACAGTTTTAAGGGCGTTGACATATCTTTTTTTTGGAGTTGGAGTCTCATTCTGTAGCCCAGGCTGAAGTGCAGTGGCACACCCACAGCCACCCCAGCATCCACCTGCTGGGCTCCGGTGATCCTTCCACCTCAGCCTTCCAAGTAGTTGGAACTACAGGCGCACTATCAGGCCCGGCTAATTTTTTATTTACTGTAGAGACGAGGTCTTGCCAAGTTGCCCAGGTTGGTCTCGAACCCGCGGGCTTAGGCAATCCACTTGCCTTGGCCTCCCAAAGTGCTGGAATTACAGGCTGAGCCACCGAGCCCGACATGATATATCTTAATAAATTTATTTCCCAGTTACATTTCTAATAGCCATGTGTACTTACTTGCTATGACTTGAATGATAGTGTCTCCTTTAAAATCCATATGTTGAAAATTAATTGCCAATGTAATAGTATTAAAAAGTGGATCTTTTAAGAGGTGATTGAGTTGAAAAACTACCCACCAGGTACCATGCTCACCATCTGGGGAGTAGGTTCACTAGAAGCTCAAATCTCACCATCATGCAATATACCAATGTAACAAACCTGCACTTGTACCCCTTGAATCTAAAAGTTTTAAAAAGAAGGTAATTAATTCATGAAGTCTGAGTCTTCATGGATGTGATGAGGACCTTTATAAAAGGGCTAGAGAGAGTGGGTTCCCTTCTTCCACTCTTCTACTATGTGAGGATAGAGCATTGCTCCCTTCTGAAGAATGCAGCAGCAAGGTGCCACCTTGGAATCACAGAGACTGGGCCCTCTCCAGTCTGCATTCTGGTTCTGTATTCCCAGCCTCCAGAACTGTGAGAAATACATTTCTGTTTTTTATATATTACCCAGTCTCAGGTATTTTTCTATAGCAGTACAAACAGACTAAGACATTATTCTAATGAGCTGAATAAATCCGATATGTATCTCCTTGAAAAATACACAACTGGTTATTTGTATATCCATATTAATGGAATTATAGACACTCAGTGTTCAGTCAACATTTTAAGTTCTTTTTACATTGCCATAAGAGTTATGGTTTCTATCTGCTGCTGCTACCTCTCTGTCATTGCAAACAACACTGATAGGAACATCCACAAACATATCACCTTTTGGATCTGTAGAAAAATTTCTTTGGAGCATAATCCAGAAATAAAAATTGGTAGGTCACAGAATATTTGTATGATTATTTTTACTAGGAGCTGCCAGTTTGTTTTTTGAAATGCCCATACCAATAATTATGTGTCTATCAATTTTATATTATGGTTTCTGGCCCATATCCTTAGTAATTTTTAGTATTACCTAACCTTCCAATTTTATGAAGATGATAGCTATAAAGTGGTACCTCACTGTTTTAATTAGTATTTGTCTGATTACTTAGTGGGATGTGGCATCTCTCCAATCTTGTTAGCACTCTCCAATCTGTAAATTGCCTCTTTATATTCTTTGTCCACTTTTCTACTATGTTTCTCTTTATGTTATTTTTCAAGTATAATCTAGTTTTTTCATTGTACTTTTTAGTCAATGCAAATGTTTTCTCTCAGTCTGTTATCTACTTGTTAACTTGGGTAAAGTACCCCCACCCCCAAATTCAGAAGACAGCAAACATTAGTGAGATTTCAGTGCACAACATTTGCTATTACAGCAATCAACCATTCAATCGGTCAGCAAACATGTATCAAGCACCCACTTTTTACAGAATGCAACGTTAAGAATACTGAGGCTATAAGGAGAAGTTAGGCATAGATTCTATCTTCAGGGATCTCACAGCCTCACTTCAGAGATCTCACAGCCTCACTTCAGAGATTAGACAAGGAAAAAAAAAAACTATACAAATGGAAAGCAATAAATTCCATAAGTGAAACTGGTATGGGTCTGCAGAAACGGGGTTTGACAGTAGAACAGATATCCAGACAGAACAAGCAAATTGACAATAGGAATGTGAAACTAACTTTCAGAAGAGGACAGACAAATAGAGTTTGGGGAGGCGTTTTGGTGAAAGTAGAAGCTATGAAATTGATGGAATTAGTAAGAAAGAAGCAAAAACAGGCCAGGCTCGCTGGCTTAGCATGTAATCCCATTGCTTTGGGAGGCCGAGGTGAGTGGATTGCCTGAGCCCACAGGTTCGAGACCCATCTGGGCAACTTGGCGAGACCTCGTCTCTGCAATAAATCAAAAATTAGCTGAGCAGGGTAGCACGCACCTGTAGTTCCAGCTACTTGGAAAGCTGAGGCGGAAGGATTGCCGGAGCCCAGCAGGTCGAGGCTGCAGTGGCTGGGAGCGGCCACTGCACTCCAGTCTGGGTGACAGAGTGAGACTTCAACTCAAAAAAAGAAAGAAAGAAAGAAGCAAAAACAGAATTGATGCATCCTTGAGCAATCATTGTCTTTCAGGAAATGGGACAGGAGACAAGAGAAATGAGGAAACCCCTCAAAAAACCAATATCTCAGAGGGTAGTTGTACAGAATACTACTGACTTGAGAAAAAGAACCAGGTTGAATATGCTCAGGTTTAGATATTGAATATGTTTTCCTTCTGAGTTTTTTTGGGGGGGAATATGTTAGAAATGATGTTAAACTGGTAGATGAAGTCTGGACACAAAAATATGAGTCTTCCTGAGCAAAATAAAGCATTTAATTAATAACAACCCCCTGCTTCCTGAATGGATTTTTGAGTTAATGAATAAATGATTTAGAAGCTCACTTAAAAAAATATAGAATAGCCTTGAAGAGATGGGCCATTGGATAGCTGACCTTGTTTGATGAACAGGAAATGGTGGGAAAGGAACAGACATCTTGGTGTACTGGTATAAAGAATGATTCTGCTGAAACTGGCACATCCTGCCTTTACAAATCATGTGTTCAGTTCATGCCAATCCTTTTCAAGAATGAGAGAATTGCAGCCTTTACATTCTGCAGAAATTGCTGCTAATATTGATCTATTATTAACTCACATTTATTAAGTGCTTGTTACATTCAAGGCAGCATGCTAAGTTCTTTACATACAATATGCCATGTAATTTACTCAATAACTTGGAAGAAGAATATGCTTTTTTTTTTTGAGTTGGAGTCTCACTCTGTCACCCAGACTGGAGTGCAGTGGCCGCTCCCAGCCACCGCAGCCTCGACCTGCTGGACTCCGGCGATCCTTCCGCCTCAGTCTTCCGGGTAGCTGGAACTACAGGCGCGTGCTACCAAGACTGGCTAATTTTTGATTTATTGTAGAATATGCTTTTATTATCTACATTTTTCAGGGAGGAAAAAGGAGATTGTAGAGTGACTAACTGGTAGAGTCGACACAAATTTCCAAGTTTGAAGCCCGTGTGTTTGGAAAAAGTACCTACCACAGAATTTGTATATGAAAAGGTCACTAGAACCCCCAGAAGAGGCACCAACTGTAGAGAGTTAAGGATTGAAATAGTCTTGTTAGAATTTAAGAAATGATTCAGTGGTAAGAAATCAGAACCAGTAAATACAACTGCCATTTCCAAATTTGATGGTGAATGAAGAAAAACACTGAGGAAATCACATTTAAAGAGCATTTTTTAAATTTGAATTTTGTGGCCAACACATCTTGAATATATGTGTAGCACAAGAAGAAACAGACTAGAGAGGAGAAATTGAAAACGCAAGGAAAAGAGTAAATTGATAGACCAAGTTTTTGAAGGAGGTGAGTGTAAGAACTCACGAACATATGGAAGGATTAACCTGGGGAAGGAGGTTAACAATCATGGGAGAATCAAAGGAGGAGATGTTGGGGAAAAAACACAGAAAAAACTGGTTAGGAGGCAGTGGAACACTTAAGTAGTACGACATGTGAACATGTGGCAGCAAACTACTTTCTTAGTCAATGAGATGAGGTTATGTTTAAAGTCATGGTGACAAAAATGGAAAATGTTTGCAGTAGATTCTGTAGGGATGACAATGGAGAGGTAATTAAAGGTGAGTAAAAAGGATACTGAACAGTAGAGAAAATAACATTAAACCTGGAGTACCAGTCAGTGCTTTAGCTGCAAGTAGCAGAAACAACTTTATCTACTTTAAGCAGAGAGAGATTTAATACAGATAGATGCTTACAAATCTCTGGAAAGGACGAAGTAGCAGACACTAGACTGAACTTTCCAGAATGACTCCCAGAACCACATTGCAGAATTAGTTTGCCAGGAAAGCTATGAGATCTTCCCCAATCAGGAAGGCGGGGAACAAGGAAGGCACTGGTAAAAGTATAGATTTCTGGATTATACCATCTTAGCAGCACACAGTTGTTGGCTCTGAAGAAGTGCCACTTCTCTTAGATTGACACCAGCTGAGAATAAATGACCTATACTTCTATCTCTTGGTTGTGGTCAGTACCTGAACTGTAAGGGTCTGAGAAGCTTCACAGACTTCACGACAGGAAGGCACGTCAGAAAGAGGTTGGACGGGAAGTTGAGTGCCAAGCTACCATACCCATTGCATAACATGAACATAGAGGCAAATACAATTTAAAGAGAAACTAGCTTATTCTCCTTGCTCTCTCCACTGAAATCAGCCGTCTGTGAACAAAGGTAGAGAAAATGGGTAATCTGGTGTGGGAATGGTAAGGGAGCAAAGAGATCGAGGTGTCTCACAGGGTCACTGTAGAAATGACTGATCATGCAGTCAAGACAGATAAGTAGTCCATGGAGGCTGGGAGAAATCAATAGAATATGAGGGTAGGAGTATGCCAGACGAGTATAATGTTGGTAATGCCTACTTTGGCCTTAAAGCCTGTGAAGGGATGCAATGGGCACATGACATCACAAACCGTAATATTTGTGTTCTGAGGAGGAGAGTTCTTAATGCTTTCCAGTGCAGCATGTTTGTCATGATGCTAGGACAAACTGAAGTCTTGTATGCATATCAGAAAAAACTAGCCAAGGCACAAAGCTATAGCATCTACCAGGGACTTGTTAGTTGAACTGTAGCTTGGTGACCTGTACATGCACATAAAAGAGAGAAAGGAAATGGAAAAAAACATATATTTTACAATTCTATATTTATTTCACATTCTTCTGTATATGTGAGATTTACAGGCAAATCATAGGCCATATCCAAAATTTCAAGAAAAGATACATGTTTAAAGGTAACATTAGTCTGTTGTCATTGTTGTAATGTCCTTCTGCAGTTAAAAATAATTGAGAGCAAATGCCTACAAGGAATTTAACATGTTTTATGTACTCAATTCATATTTATATAGCTAAGAAGTATTTATAATCTTTGCCGTCAACCTATTAGCATTTCTCCTTAGGTTTTTCTGTTTCCTACAAAAGGCATGCTGTTTTGTTTCTAATTCATCTGGGGATGGGGAAGGAAGGAAGGAGGCTTCAGATCCTTCAGATGCTTACAATTTGACATGGGCTGTAGGTCTCCACTTCCTGGTGGCTTCCCAGCAGATGCCTCAGCCATGACTTCATTGAATTCTAGTTGTATGTCTGCAAATCTCTCCTTTTGTAAGATTTCCCTTTATCTCTGAAAAGAGGCAGTGAAGTTTGCTTTCCGCCAGGCTGCTTTGATTTCCTCCCAGTGCCTGGAACAAACGTCAACAGAGCACTCTAGGGGCAGTCCCATGTGTCTCTCAAACAAAATAAAGGCGAATATGCAGCAAAAATCAGATAGTGTCACTGTACCTTCTTCTCAACACCTTTTTAAAAGTCTAGTGCATGATGAAAGGTTTACTGCAAGATTGTACGTCGAATACTGCTCCAAAGTCTTTGGACGTTGAAAAATACATACTGGAAATAAAATAAATCCTATCTAGGTAACAGAAAAATACATTCACTTTTTTTTTTTTTAAAACACAGGGGCATAACTCTTTCAGTGAGAAGATGTACAAGGGAAAGATTGACAATGAATCCTTACATGAGGATCAATCTTTTATTTTAAGTGATCACAAACAGGGACAGGAAACAAACTGCTATCTTTAGAGGGTTATTGCTTTGTGAAGTCCTGTGGGATAGAATTGTCCAACCAAAATCTGTTCCAGAGCCATATATCTCTTAGGCTCTTATAAATATTTGCCAATAAGAATGGTTAATAGACAAGCCATGTAGTGCTCATGATCCTCAGAATTCAGTAAGGTCTGTATTGTTACTGCTCATGAGATTTCTGTTGTATAAACTTTGACACTGAGTATATATGCTGATGGAAGATGAAGGTTCAAGCTAACTTTAAGAGAATGGAAATATGCAGGTGGGGGAAACAGGGCAACTCCTCTCCTTTGACAAATGCACAGTCTTTGGTTAACTTCTCATTAGCAGTCGGCTCACATCTCATTCCCATTAAGAGTATTCCGTTTTCTTTGTCTAAAGTGTTGAGTGGTTATGAATAGTAAGGACAGACTATCTGTAATTATTTTTTAATTATTAATGGTTTTGTTAGATCCTTTCACTTTTACATTACATTTCTGTTAATGTAAGTTAAATCAAAATGTACTTCAGTTTCCAAGCTGTTCCCCAATGTATTTTTCATTCTTTCATAACATTACTTCAGATTTGTATGAGGTGTCTATAAAAAAAGCTTGCCTTTCTGGAGTCCCCCTCACCATGCTAATAGATTCGGGTACTGTTCAGTTATACCAGTCCACTGGCATTCGTCATCATCCAACTTCTAAATTCTCAGTGGTACCCAGTGCTTTAGTGTTGGTATACACAAAGTTCATTTGAACTTAGCACACATCTTTCAAGGGAATACAACGGCATCTATTTTATTTAGTGCCCACAAATGAGAGGTCTTTTTAGCGCTTTATAGATATGAAGATGCTCAGTCAGTTAGAAACTAAAGGAGAAGAGAAAATGAGTGAGTCTACAAGGAACACATATCAGAGGAAGAAACTGGTGTCCAGGGTCTGTGGCCCAGCTAAGGACCTGTAAGAGTAATTCAGTCAGAACAAATATTTGGTATTTAAGTCATTAGAAAGATAATGACACTCAAGGAAAAAAGAAGGAAAAACAAAAACAAAAACAAACTTCCCGAAGAAAGGAAAAAAGTTCACCTTTTAATCCTTTTTTCCATCACCAGCAGAATGGCACTTGCTGATGGTGCACTATTTCCTCAGAGAAATAGTCCTGGCTTGTCTCGACTAAGAGGCCTGATTTCAGATCAAGTATGAAGCAACTCTCACAAATTCAAGCAATAGTCCTAGTGAACAAAAAGACAAAGATGAGAAAATGAATGAGATTAAAAGAATAATAATAACTACATTCAGCTCCAGGGATTCATGTACTATTACATTTGGTGAGTTTGAAGAGAAATGTTCGCAGATCAGCTCTGAGGAGTGGCAGGCCTTGAGAGGCTTATGCAGGGCAAAGTTCCCGGGCTGAGGTTGGGGGCAGTAAACCTCCAAGAACAGACTTTAGAAGCCCAATCGCCGCCAAAAGTATAGAGTTAACAACTACAGTGCACCGAGCACAAAAGCTACTAAAAATGACTGGATAAATTATGCAGAGGGATTTCTGGATTTCTTTCAAGTAATTAAGTTTCGATTTCCTGCATTTATTTTAGTTCCAGGAAGCGCGAGGCGCCATGGATTGCAAAAGTCTTCATTGATTGTTCCAATGCTTTAAGTTTGATTTCGTGACTGGACTTAACTTTGAGAAGAGGTAAATATATACAGACCAAAGAAGTTCACTGAGACAAAAAACAAAACAACAACAACAACAAAAAACCCCACAACAATTTCGCCCAGGCAAATGAGCACGGGTTGCCTGGCGGTGAACAGGACGCGAGGCCAGCTCCGCACCCCCAAGTGCGCGCGGGAAGAGGAGGGGAGGCGTGTTTGCGCGCCTGGGTGAGTGTGCGTGAGTGTTGGCACGTGTGTGTCTGGTACGTACATGTGTGCGCCAGTGTGTGTATGTGTGTGTGTGTGTGTGTGTGTGTGTGTGTGTGTGTCCGTGCGTAAATGTGTGAATTCGCATCCCCGCGCTTTGCAGAGTGCGAAGTTGCATATCCAACGCTTGAGTCCTTTCCCGGGGCAGATTTTAGCTTCTTGGCGCCAGTTGTGTTTGCTCTAAAGGTGAGTTGACGCCAGTGCGTCCAATCAGCTGTCCTCTCACGTGTATCCCTGGACACACTCGGCCTTGGGAAACCCATCAGGCGGAATCCAGAGGTTGTTCAGGAGGCTCGAAGGCCCCGAACTGCCCGCATCTCATCCACCTCCTCCCAGTACGCTTTCCTGGACACTGAGCTCTACTGTCTTCCTCCACCAGGAACAGAGGGAAACCGTAGCTTTCCTTCCTACTGCGCTCTCTTTACCCCGCATATCCTGCCCGGCGCTGTTCTCCGTCCGGAATTGCCTGTAAGGAGCCCCCCCTCCCCCCTCGCCGTGGCTCGTTGGTGCCTACAGGCCCCTGGTTCAGGCGCAAGTCTCTCCCAAACCCCGGAACCTCCCCACGGAGCGCCAGGAGCCACTTGCTTTCGTCCTCCCTGGTCCCCTTAGCCCTGCTAGGCCTTGACAGTAGGGAGGGAGACTGTGTGCCCGAATTTCCATCTAGAAGGGCCTGGGAACTGCTGGTTGCGCAGATTTCTGGAGACACTCGCTAACTGCTCACCCTAGGAGGTCAGGAGTGAGACTTAGCCAGAAAGGTACTGAGAGAAGGCTGCTGTCCTAAGGCCTAGGGGGTGCCTGGCATTTGTGGGCGAAAGAAGGACTCTTTTAACCTCTAGGGAGGGGGCCTTGGGGACACGAGGAGCCAGCGGACAGAGAGAGTTAGAGAGAACACAAGGGTAGCGGTGGACAAGCTCGGAAGAAAAAAGAGGTGTGAGCCAAACGCACCCATCTCTCCTGGGACATAGCCCCTCATCTTATCACTCAAGCCCCAAAGCGCCCCCTTCACCAGAACTTGGCTCTGCAGCCAGATTCCTGGGAGCTCCCAGAAGTCTTGGTTTCAGGGATAATTCCCTCCTTCCTCTTCTTCTCTCTTCCCCAGCGCAGCAAGAGGTCATGGGGGAATTTAATCCTCCCTACCTTCTGCCTCAAGCCACAGTGTCCGGAGAGAGCTCGGGGCGTTCATTTACTCTTCTGGATTGACCGAGCTCCTCGAAATCCCCCCAACGCCCAAACTGGGATGGGGAAATCTGTCCTTTCTGTCTCTCTCTCTCTCTCTCCTCCACCCACCTCTGTCCCCCACCCGCCCTCAGATCGAAATGGTGAGGGAATGGGGCCCAAACTGTCTTTTAAGAAATCTTTCTTGTAGTCCAATTCAATTCTGTTTGAAATAGAAAGAAATCACACCGCCCCTAATAGATTAAAATTTAATAAAACACATTAGGTCCGGTAAAATATGAATGCACTACTTAAAATTTTAATAGTAAATTAGGACCCAGATACAAGGAGGAGACAGTGATTTCTCCCCTTGGGATCGCTGCGGGCACGGGCCGGTTTCCGGGTTGGGGGAGCGTGGGGCGCGCCCACTGCGGGGACCCCGCGGCCAGGAAGCCTCGGCGGAACCTCCAGCTAACTCCTCCTCGCCCGGAGGGAGGCTGTCACATCTGTCCGCCTCTGCCAGCGGAAGGGACAGAAGCTATTGTCAAACAAAGAGGCTTGGCGAGAAGAAAGGAGCGCCTCCTGTAGTCACACAGTTCATCCGTTTTCTCCCTCCCTGCTTTCTCAAAACCTCGTCTCGGTTTTCCATTTGTTGGGTAGGTCTGCAGGTGTGTCGAGGCACAAGCGCAGAGACGGCGGAGGAGGAAGGGTCTGCTGAGGTCGTAGGAAGCAGGTTCCAGACGCAGGGCCGTTGGCTTCCCCCCCTTGGGTTCACGGCCAACTTTCCAGTTGTTTGGAGGGCCCCGGCTAACGGGGGGTGGGGGTGGGGTGCGGGGAGGGAAGTCTTCCTCGGAGAGCGGCTTCCACACTCTCTGGAGCGCTTTGCAGCGATGCCTCTGGGCAAAACCGAAATGGCTTTTACTGATATCACCGCGACGACGTTGGTATTCTGGACACTACTGAAAGGAGAGACGGCAGGATTGCAAGTCGTGGTGATGAAGGAACAACTGCTTTTTCCCTCTAATGCAACACAATCACTGCTGTTCATTTTTCACTTTGAGTGGGAAAGGGAGCAGTCCAACTCTGTGACTTGACTTTTAAAAATTTATGTGTTTTCTAGGAGGAAGGGAGTACAGGTAAATAAACTCTTGAATTGCTCTATTGCCACATCTTAATTTACCTCAACTTGATAATTAGAAAACAAAGGGCTTCTCCCCCCCCACCCATCTGGAGTTAGGGATATCACTGAGAAATATCAGAGAGATTTAAAAAGCTGTATTAAAATTAACTTAATGATATGTGGATTTTAGTTGTCAAGAAAACATTCTCATGGAAGTTTTCTTGCTTGAAATAGTTTTAGTCAACAAATTCCATATCAAACAAAGTTTGTCCAGTCATTTCAACAGTGCCCTCTCTGTTTCATGAATTTATTATACCACCTTAGTTACCATATGAAGTGGTGACAAGTGTTTAGCATTTTGGAGATCAGTTGTCAGTTGCTATTAAAATCAAGATTAATTCATATTAACGATATGCATTTCTCAATACTCCCAGGTGACAACATACATTAAAACAACTATTGCAAGTAATTAAGCTCAATGAAGGGGGAGGGGACAGGGAGAGGTTCAAAACACCCCAAATATTTGATTTTGCAATTCAAGTTCAGCAGACTGTTGCCACAATAATGCCTGGGAAACTCCTCAGGGTTGCATTTTACTTTACATCTAATTAGGCACCTAATGAAAGAGAAGAATGTTTTCCCCATGTGGTTTTTCTCCTTGATATTCGTGTGTCTTTTTTTTATAAACACATAAACACACTGTTTAGGAGTTGCAATGTCCAAAAGTTTCTCTGGTGACTTACTATAATAATCGGGGCGAACTAGGTAGATGAGAACGTTTTGTCTTTCAAATCTTTTCCTCCTTCGTTCCCACATAGGCCCTTTGGCCCATACACAAGTACTGATAGCAAACCCACCCAAAATATTTTTATGGATTTTTATTAGGCTTTAAAGATGCTCAACAGTTAATACTAATTAGACCATCCAAAGCCTTTTGAAGATTAAGCAAATTGGACAACCCTTGTTAATTAGAACATAATTTGAAGTTTGAAATTATATCACTGATGAAGTAGTCTAATTAGTATGACGATATGTTAATGCACCAGTGAGACACAGCGGCATGAACCTCTCCACGGCTTGCAAGAAAATCCTCCCTCTTATACCGACATTAATAAAAGATTTCTATAGACTTCAGCCTTTCCAGGATGACATACAATTTATAGTACACACAACGCATTAGCTTATAGTGCTACCCAATTTTTTCACTATTATGAAAACTAATAAATTCGTCAAGCTGAATTAAGCATACAAATCAGATGAGGCATAGCAGATTACACAGTGAAGCGCGGTGTCTCTCGAGCCTAAATGAAATTTCAATCTAATAATTCCTTCCTGGCCCAGTCATAATTTGTTTAGAGATGTTGTTCTACTTCTTTCAAAGCGCTATTCGCACTATAATTAAATGATACTCAAGCTTTTAACTTTGATTTATTTCATTTCTCGAAGCTTGAGACAGTGAGCTGTACAATGTCATTTTTTTTGTTTCCTTGAAAATTACCCTGGCTGCTGTTGAGGTAGGAATTAAACACCTAGGCACTTACGTGAACCGTCCGGCACAAGCCACATTCAGTCATGTCAACACCCCCTCTCCCTGTCCCAGGTCCAGGTTTCTCCGAGCGCACTCCGGAACACTGCTGGCAGGAATTCCCTTTGGCTACTATTTATTATTTTTCTCTACACAGGGGAGGAGAAAGGCAAACTCGGGAGTGCGGAGGGAAAGCAGAGGGGGTTCAGGACCACGGACAGAGCCCGCCGCGAGCTCGTCGCTACTTCCTTTCCAGTACTCTGGCGACTCCTGAAGAAAGTGCTCCCAACTTGAACCCGCCCAGCTGAGGTCAGGGGTGGACAGGCGGACCCCTGCTCGCCGCCGCCGCTGGGCTTCCGGCCACTGACCACCCGAGGGTCTCCCTTTTCCACGCTCCTTCCCACTCTGTTGTAGTCCCAGCGCGCGCCAGCGCCTCTCAGGCCTGCCGCCTGCTCTCGCACCTGCTCGCCTTCCCCAGGCGCCCAGTGCCTGCACCTGCTCCCGGTCACCCCCGTCCGGGCCGGGCCACCCGTGGGTTCCTGCCTCGGGGTCGCGGGGCCTCCTCCCCCTCGCTTGCATCCCGCTCCTTCTGCGCTCTGGGGAGGTAACAGCAGCCCCCAACACTGAGGGAAGTGGACCGAAGATTTGAACGAGGGGCGAGGAAGGAGATGTGTTTGTACTTGTGTGTGTGTGTGTGTGTGTGTGTGTGTGTGTGTGTGAGAGAGAGAGAGAGAAGGAGAGGTTGTTTCCTTCTTTTTTGTATCTCATGTGTTTTGTTTCATCTTTGCAACTGGAACTAAGAGTGTGTGTCCACCTCTAGGAAGAGTGGTCCGCACTGGGACAAAAGTGCGAGCCAGGTGTCAGCTAAAAATAGGCTCTCTCGGCGCTGAGCGGCTGTAGAAATGAAGATAAGTGGGGCTTGTGCCAACCCCCGAGGGTGTGGGGTGTGTGTGTGTGTGTGTGTGTGTGTGTGTGTGTGTGTATGTGTGTTCGGGGGTGGTATCCAGCAGCACATGCGCTCTGTAATTTCTGGCCTTCCCTCTGTCAGTTGCCCCTTCTTCCTTTGATTGTGGCTAACGAAGAATAATAAATCCAGTGGCAGGGGTTTGCAGTGGATCCTTCCAAGACGCAACTCACACTGTACTGGATACGAGAGGAGGAAGAGGAGGAGAGGAAGGAGGAGGGTCGGAGGAAGAGTAAAGGGGGGCAAGAGGAGTTTTGTGTGTGTGTGTGTGTGTGTGTGTGTGTGTGTGTGTGTGTGTTGGAGGGGGAGGGAGGACACCGGGGCGGCGGGGGGGGGGACAAGTCGCATGCGCACAGGCGACCCGAGCCGGCTCCGCGGCTGTCCAATCCGCTGAGAGCAGCGAGAAATCGAGTGAGAGAAAGCCCTGCAGCCCCGCCGACCCCATGTCTCTTCGGCACCAGGCACCGGCCGGGCGGAGGGGGCTTGGAGCCGAGCGCCGGCCTCTGCGCGCATCAGGGCGGGAGTTCAGAGCCGCGCGGAGGACCCGGGTTGGCCGCAGCACCAGTGTCCTCGGCGGTGGCCGGGAGCCTGGGATCAGGGTCACCTGAGCTGACGGGAGGGGCGGGCTGAGTGGGGGTGGAAGCCTGGAACTTCGTGGTAAGCAGGAGGCGGGGGAGGAGGCAGCCAGGTTAGAGGCGCTCCAAGTGGTGCGGGGAGAAACCTACCCAAGGCTGGCTTGGGCCGCAACTTTATTTGGGAGTTTCTTTTCCCGGCGAGGCGGAAACCCGTCAGAAGAAGCGGGAGGGGCTGGAGGCCGGCCCTTAGGTAGGCGCTGCTTGGCGACTGGAGCGCGGACCGGGCCAGCTGGGTGGGGTTGAGTGGGGGCGCGACTGCAAGTGGGAGCCGCGGGCGCGCGAAGGGGCGGGGGCAGACAGGGGCGGCGGAGGGCGCGGTGGGGAACGGGCGGCGAGTGCGGGGAGAGCAGAAAGGACCCAAGCCTGGGGGGCGGGTAGCAAAGAGGCAGAAGGGGCAAGGAGAGACAGCGAGCGGGAGCCGGCGCTTCCTGGCAGGGGAGGG
>NW_007245980.1:0-4264 GCF_000164805.1 Carlito syrichta
GGCTGATTTTTTGATTTATTGTAGAGATGAGGTCTCGCTGCCCAGGCGGGTCTCGAACCCATGGGCTCAGGCAATCCACTCACCTCAGCCTCCCAAAGGCGTGGGATTATAGGCTGAGCCACCGAGCCGGGCTCCATATTCATTTTATCACAATCGGCTCCTTTCCCCATCTCAGATCAGTGGGAAAGAGGCCACCTACCCAGTAATCCACAAGTTCCCTCGTGCACCCTGCAAGCCACCAACGCACACCAGAAGGAGGCCACGTACGGTCGTGAAAGCAGGAAAGTGCGACTAAGGAGTCCTCTGTGTGGATCCCTAGACCTCAGCCAAAGCAGAAGCACTTAGGCAGAAAAGATAACACATCATCCCACGCCCATGGTCTGCCACCCAGCCAAGCCATACCACAGGTAATCATCAGCTGTGCCCTTCGCCACGAGGTAGTGAATGCCCACGGAGCTGGTCTGCCCAATACGGTGCACCCGGTCCTCAGCCTGGATCAGCACCTGTGTATCCAGGGATCACAAGAATGAAGTAAAGGCCTGAAGCAGCTCCACCCCCAGACGGGCACCTCTCGCCTTGAGCCCCTCCTCAAAGCATCTCACTGTCTCTCAGACCTATGGACGACCTGTCCTCTGCACAACAGGGAGAACCAAACAAAACCCTGGCAGGGGAGTGGACTCCGGAAGCAGGAGGTCTGTGGGAGGCCCTCGGTGTGCTAGGAGCCGGAACGGAGGGCGTGTGAGCACAGGCAGTGCAGCCAGGATGTGCCGCGGGGGCAGGTGTTGGAACCCCGCACGCTCCCATCCCTCCTCTCTGTGAGATGAACAGTTATCTTCCAAATAAATGAAAACAGCAGATCAAAAGGAGAGGCTATGTATGGCTGGGGGCTAAGGAGGTATATTTTTTTATGGTGGCAAGCACGAAAATAAATAACTAAAACCATAAACATTGTTCTATTATAAAATGGCTTCGATTTTGAGGTCTAGCCATCCTTAGTCACTGGTGTGTGGCTGAGACTATAGCAAAACATCAGAGGGGAGATAACTTACTTCTGGTGCTTAGCAAAAAATGTCATGAGTTCAAACAAATGTCTTATCTCTGCTGTCACAGTTCTTAGTTGGTCAAGTAAGGCCAGCGGGCACAATGGTGGTGTCCAGGGAACATCAACCGCTGACACTCTGTGTGAGGCCCCGTTGACCAAATCAGCTCCCAGCGATGGTCAACGAACAGGGCACAGGTTGGAAGGCCAGAGGCCTGGGCTGCAGCCCGATGCTGCCAGCTACTTCCTTTAGGTGACAGCTGTGCAGTCCTGACCCACCACTTGAGCTCTCTGTGCCCCCATTTCTTCCTGAGAGATGCAATCTACACTTCTTTCTAGCCCTAGCCCTCTAAAATGCCAATCTTCTCAGAGATAAAACAAAGTCGACACTCCTATAGGTTGCTGTGAAGACCTAAAAACTTGCCAAAAAGAAGTGCACGTGCTTAAAAGAAGTAAAACAGACATGTGACAGGCGTAACGGATGGAAGACTGGAACCACATCTTCCCTAGCTGGCACTTGCTCCTTCCTCCCACCATGAGCATGCCCAGGAAAACCAAGGTCTTCTGTGTCCCTTACCCCTGGGTTCCAGAACAGCTCAGCGAACACCACCAGGTCAGCCGCAGAGAAGGTAAGGCCCATGTTGGCCGCGGTGATGGACAGCACGGCCACTGCGTGCCTCTCGCACAGCTGGAACTGCTGGCACAGGTCCTCCCGGTCTGCTGAGGAGGTGGAGCCATCGATGCGGATGTGCTGCACATGCTACGGGGACAGGGGACAAGGGACAGAATGAAGGTGGGCTGTCACGACCCCTGGGGCATCCTGGCAAACTGTGCCTGGCTGTGGCTCCAAGCACAGAGCCAGGCTGCAATCTGGGCAGGGGCCTCCTGCCTTCAGAACTTTTGCTTCCCTGCCTCCCTTCTATGCATTCATGTATTTATTTGAGGCGGAGTCTCCCTCTGTTGCCCAGGCTGTACCACAGCCTGAATGTTCCGGGCTCAGGTGATCCTCCTCAGCCTTCCAAGTAGCTGGAACCACAGGCCCGTGCCACCATGCCTGGCTAATTTTTTGATTTATTGTAGAGACAAGGTCTCGCCAAGTTGCCCAAGCTGGTCTTGAACACTTGAGCTCAGGCAATCCTCTCGCCTCTGCCTCCCAAAGTGCTGGGGTTACAGGCGTGAGCCACTGTGCCTGGCTCCTTTCTTTCTTTTTAAACTGAAATTGTACTGAGATAATTGCATATACCAAGAGGCCTTGTAAGAAATCACACAAAGAAATCCCATGTACACTCTGCCCACTTTCCCCAGATGGTAATGTTTTGTGAAACTACCATATACTCTCACAACCAGGACACTGACTTGGATGCATCCACCGATCTTCAGATCTCTCGTTTGACAAGTGTACATGTTCTACACAATTTTATCACCTGTGTAAGTTTTCCTGTATTCACCTCTGCAGTCAGGATACTGAGCAGTTCCAATATAACAAGGACCCTTTCGTAATCCTCTTATAATCACACTCGCCTCCCTTCCCCTAGTCCTTAGCCCCTGGCAGCCACTAATTGGTCCTGCCTTTCCAAATGTTTTGCTCAAGATTCTGTATGTTACATCAAATTACTATGTAAGACGTACATGTATAACTTTTGGAATGGGCTTTTTCACCCAGCATCATTCTCTGGAGATTCATCCAAGCTGCTGCCTGTATTAGTAGTTTGCTCCTTTTTATTGCTGAGAGGTAGTCCACAGTATGTAAGGCCCATAGTTTAACCATCCATCTGCTGAAGGACATCTGGGTTGATTCCAATTTTGTGCTACTATAAATAAAGCTGCTGTGGACACTTGTGGAGGTTTTTGTGTGAACCTAAGTTTTCACTTCTCTGAAATAAATACCCAGAATTCAATTGCTGAGTTGTAAAATTGCATGTTTAGTTGAGCTATTTTCTTTTAAGGGAAATTTATCTTTAATAAAGATAAATATTCTAAGGGAAACAAAAACAGTAATGTAACCAATCTATTTTCTCCTGTCACTCTTTTCTCAAAGATATATCTTAAATAGTTGTATATCCTCTTTTCCCTCAAACATATTGAAAATAAGCTGAATTATTAAAACTTTTCTAAAACATCATTTTAAATAGCTCTATAGTATTTCATTATGTAGCAACAGCATAATATAACAATTCTATTTCTGTAGACTTAGAGGGATTCTAATTTTCCTAGGGAAAAAAAAATGGGTTGGCAAATATCTATCAACAAGTGAATGGATAAAAAAACTTACTTCTGCACAATGGGATATTATTCAGCATGAATAAAAAAATACATACACACACACACAGAAAGAGAGAGAACATACTGAATGATTTCACATTTATAGAAAACTCTAGTCTAGGTTAGGTGCAATAGCTCATGCCTGTAATCCCAGCACTTTGGGATTCTGAGGCAGGAGGATTGCTTGAGCCCAGGAGTTTGAGACCAGATTGAGCAACCAGATACAGCAAGATCCTATCTCTACAAACAAACAAACAAAAAACCCCCAAAACAAAAGCTCTAAAGACTGCAGACTAATCCAGAGAGGTTGCCTGGGGATGGGGGAGCAGCAAGAGGCAGGAGGGAGTGATTTCAAAGGTCTACCAGGAAACCTGGGAGGGTGAAAGATGTTTCCTATCTTGATTCTTATTCAATTGCACATGTTATGTGCAGTGTGTTGCATATCAACTACATCTCAATAACACTCTTAAAATGGAACATTTTAAAAGCATGCTGATGTTTGGTTATTTCCTTAGACTACACTAAAAATCAAAGTACCATAGTAAAAGGAAAAATCTTAATTTAAGGCTCCTGGTTACTACAGCCAAACTGCTTTCCAATAACTAATGTATGAGCATGTCCATCTCAGTATACGTTTTCTTTTTTTGAGTTGGAGTCTCACTCTGTCTCCCAGGCTGGAGTGCAGTGGCATGCTCAGGGCCACCGCAGCCTCGACCTACTGGGCTCTCAGGTGATCCTTCCACTCCAGCCTTCTAAGCAGCTGGAATCACAGTCATGTGCCACCACGCCCAGCTAATTTTATTTATTCATTGTAGACATGAGGTCTCACCATGTTACACCTCCATCACCCACAGTGCTGGGATTACAGGCTTGAGCCATCATGCTCGGCTCAACATTTGGGTTTCTAATTATTCAATATTATAAAACAGCATGACTAAATATTCTTTTTTTTTTTTTTTTTTT
>NW_007245980.1:4405-23429 GCF_000164805.1 Carlito syrichta
CAGGCGGGTCTCAAACCTGCAGGCTCAGGCAATCCACTCACCTCAGCCTCCCAAAGGCGCGGGATTACAGGCTGAGCCACCGAGCCCGGCTGACTAATATTCTTATACAAGATTTTTTCTGTACTAGTCTGAGTATTTCCTTAGGATAAATTTCTAGAAGTGAAGTTTGGAAAAATGAGTGTGAATGTTAAGTTATTGTTGAACTGTCCTGCAAAAATATACCAAATGAACAAAAGAACCATCATTTAACCACTGTGTATGTGTATGATGGAATGAATCTAAACTTTTAGGTAATTTGAAGCAATTTTTCCTTTGCAATTTCTTTGTTTTTAAGCTTAGAAAGTCATTCCCGGTGGCTCACGCCTATAATTCCAGTACTTTGGGAGGCCGAGGTGAGAGGATTGCCTGAGCCCACGGGTTTGAGATCAGCTTGGGCAACTTGGCGAAACTTCATCTCTACAATAAATCAAAAAATTAGCTAGGCGTGGTGGCACACACCTGTGATTCCAGTTACTTGGAAAGCTGAGGTGGAAGGATCGCCTGAGCCCAGCAGGTCGAGGCTGTAGTGGCCGTGAGCATGCCACTGCCCTCCAGCCTGGGCAACAGAGTGAGCGACTTTAAAAAAAAAAAAAGAAAGTCATTCTCATCTAGTGATCAGCTATATGTTTATCTATGTTTTCTTCTAATACTTTATAGTTTTAAGGATCTTTGATTCACCTAGAATTTAATAGTAAACAGTGAGGTAAAGTGTCATTTAAATCTCCCCACTCCAATTACTTAGCCGATTACCGAAGCTTTACTTGTTGAAGAAATTAAAACTGATTTGTGACGATTCCTTGATCATGTATTAGTTTTTCATTTATAGTAAAGAGTTATCAATTCTATTCCATCTATCGGGACTCCGTTCTGGGACAGAATGACTGGGTTTTAACTACTGGTGTTTTACAATAGATTTTAATATCTAGAGGAACAAGACTTCCAATGTTGCTCCTTTTTCAAAAGTGCTTAGATAGCTTTTCTTTCTTTCTTTCTTTCTTTCTTTTTTTGAGGTGTCCTCTGGCATAAAAGTCCAATTGAAGTTTGTATTAAAATTGAATTAAATCTATGCATTAATTTGAGGTAGACTGGCAATTTTATACTTTTTGGCCTCTTCACGGAGGAGCTTGGTATAAGTCTCTCAAGTTTTTAATTAGTTTCTATACTCTTCTTGGTGAAAGTATTAGGTGCTTTATACTTGTATTTCTTGTTGTTGTGAAATTGATCTTTCCCCTATTACATTTACTAATTAGTTATGGCTAGTACATAAGAAAAGCAATTTATTTTAGAATATTTACTTGGAATCCAGGTACCCTACTAAACTCTTATGCATTCTAACAGTTTTCAAATTGTCTTTTGGTTTATTAAAAATAGTATCAGCTCTGGTTTTTCACCAGGGATTATACTTTTAATTCTACTGGCTGGCTTCTTGCATCATTTGGAATGCAAAAATCAAACCCACATGAATTAAAAATTCATCTCTAAAATTTTCAAAAAAAAAAAATAACAGGAAAAAAATCTTCATGACCTAAGGTAAGGAAAGACTTCTTTCCCCCCACCTTTTTTTTTTTGAGTTGGAATCTCAATCTGTCACCCAGGCTGGAGACCAGTGGCATGCTCATGGCCATCGCAGCCTCAACCTGTGGGCTTAGGCGATCCTTCTGCCTCAGCCTTCCAAGTAGCTGGAACTACAGGCATGTGCCACCATGCCCAGCTAATTTTTTTAAATTTATCATAGAGATGAGGTTGGTCTCAAACCTATGGACTGGTCTCAAACCTATGGACTCAGGCAATCCTCTCATCTCGACCTCCCAAAGTGCTGGGATTATAAGCGTGAGCCACCACACCTGGTCCCTTTTTTTTTCTGAGACATTGTCTTGCTCTGTTGCCCAAGATGGAGTGTGATGGTGTGATCACAGCTCATTGCAACCTCGAACTCCTAGGATCAAGCAATCCTCCTACCTCGGCCTCCTGAGTAGCTCACACTACAGGCACATGCCATCATGCTAGACTAATTTTTATATTTTTTTACCTTTGTAGGGATGAGGTTTTGCTATCTTAACAAGGCTGGTCTTGAACTCCTGGCATCAAGTGATCCTCCTACCTCTGACTCCCAAAGTGTTGGGATCACAGGCATGCTGGGATTACTTAGCTGCCTGGCTGAAGAGTTCTTAATCAGTCACAAAAAGCACAAACCATATAGGAAAACACTGATAAACGTGAAATATAATTAAAAATTATACGTTTAGGCCGGATGCGGTGGATCAAGCCTGTAATCCCAGCACTTTGGGAGGCTGAGGCGAGAGGATTGCCTGAACCTAGAGGTTCGAGACCAGCCTGAGCAACATGGTAAGACCTCATCTCTATAAAAACGTAAATTAAAAAAAAAAAAAAACCAAACCTCTTTTCCATTGAAACTTAGACAAGGTGAATGATAAAAACATAACTGATAAAAGATTAATATCCAGGATTTATAAAGTTTTTCTAAATCAATAAGAAAAAGACAATCCAAAAGAAAAGCAGGCAAAGGACACAAAGACAATTTCCACAGAAAAGAGTTAAGATGGCCAGTGAACACATGAAAGTGCACACATTTTACTGGTAGTCAGGGAAATGCAAAGTAGAGAAGGCGTGAGATACGATTTCATTTCTCTGCATTGGAAAAGTAAAAAATCTGATAATACCACGTGCTGATGAGCACGCAGAACAGCAGACATTCTTACATGCTGCTGGTGGGGTTAGAAAGGTGAATATGCACCTTGGAGAGCAACTCGACAATACCTACTGAAGCTGAAGATAAGCCTATTCAATAACCATGCAAAAGCATGCCTGGGCAAACCCACCCCCAAAAATACACGATTCATACACAGCATGCAGAAGGACGTACATACAACATACATACATAAATAAATTCACATAATAGCAAAATCTGTAAATAAAATCTAATGTTCATCAGCAGGGTAGCGGATAAACTGTGGTTTGGTTATCCAGTGAGATACTATTCAGCAGTTAGAGTGAACTCTGTATGGAGACATCTCAAAAATAGTTGGGCATGGTGGTTCACGCCTATAATCCTATAATCCCAGCTCCTTGGGAAGCTGAGGTGGGAGGATTGCTTAAGTCTAAGAGTTTGAGACCAGCCTGGGCAAAAAAGCAAGACCTTGTCTCTACAAAAAAATTAAACAACTAGCAGAGCGTGGTGGAGCATACCTGTAGTTCCACCTGCTTGGGAGGCTGAGGCAAGAGGCTCGCCTGAGCCCAGGAGGCTGAGGTTGCAGTGAGATGTCATCGTGCCACTGCACTCTACCCTGGGTAACAGTGTAAGACTCAGACTCAAAAATAAATAAATGAGATAATGCTGAGCAAAAAAGTAAGATGCAGGCTAGTTACACTATGCCAATATTTATTTAAATTTTTAAAAATATACCAAAAAGTCAGATGAGGTGGCTCATACCTGTAATATCAGCACTTTGGGAGGTAGAGGCGAGAGGACCGCCTGAGCTCACAGGTTCAAGACCAGCCTGGACAACATGGAGAGACCTCATCTCTATAATACATCAGAAAAAAGAAAAAGGCCAGGCTTGGTGGCTCAGCCTGTAATCCCAGCACTTTGGGAGGCCGAGGTGAATGGATTGCCTAAGCCCGCGGGTTCAAGACCAGCCTGAGTAAATTGGCGAGACCTCGTCTCTACAATAAATAAAAAATGAGCTGGGCATAGCAGTGCTCGCCTGTAGTTATGGCTACTTGGAAGACTAAGGTGGAAGGATTTCCGGAGCCCAGCAAGTTGACACTGGGGTGACCATGGGTGTGCCACTACACTCCAGCCTGGGTGGATAGAGTGAGACTCCAACTCGAAAGGAAAAAATAATTAGCTGTGCATGTTGGCACACGCCTGTGGTTCCAGTTACTTGGAAGGCTGAGGTGGAAGGGTTACCTGAGCCCAGCAGTTTGAGGCTGCGGTGGCTGTGATCATGCCATAGCACTCCAGCCTGGGTGACAGAATGAGACTCTGACTCAAAAAAAAAATTATCAAAAAGAGACTATATATTGTCAAAAAATAGGCACATTTAACGCAAAGTATGACAATATGGAGGGGAAGGTATATACACTAACTTCAGGATAGTGATGTTACTTCTGGGGAGGACAGAAGGGGAATGGAATTAGAATACTGAGGGAGCCTAAGAATTTTACTACTTAAGAAATAAACCTTGAAGTAAATAGAGTGAAGCTTTTTATTTATTCATTCTGGGTGAGGGGTGCATAGATGTTAGCTGCATATTTCTCTGCATTCTTTTTTTTTTTTTTTTTTGACTTGGGGTCTCAGTCTTACCCAGGCTGGAGTGCATTGGCACAATCATGGCTCATCGCAGCTTCAAACTCCTGGGCTCAGGTGATCCTTCTGCCTCAGTGTCCCAAGAAGCTGGGCCTACAGGCATGTGCCACCACGCCTGGCTAATTTGTTTTTTTTTTTTTTTGGAGAGACGAGGTCTTGCTATGTTGCCCAGGCTGGTCCTTCTTGGAAGTCCTTCTAGGACTCACTTTCAGGAGAGCCATAAAAGGCTGTCCTGAAGTTTGCACATTGCCACATAATAAAGGCATTCTGACAGTGATGAGAAGGAACAAAAGGAAGCAAAAGAGGATATTCGTACAGATGCTTGTCTCCACACAAGAGAACAATTTTGCTCCCTCCTCTCTTGCCAACTATATAATTATTTATGCGAAATAATGGAAGAGCCACTGGGAGATATTCCTAAAGCAAGAGTCTCAGGATATCTATTTCAAGCATGGAGGAAGTTAAAATGACACAGCAGGGGAAAGATTCTGACCCCACTGTGGTTCTACAAGCGAGGAGAACTCTCCTTCCAAAAGTCTTCAGCAGTGATTCTGGAAGCCATCACCTTACGTTGTTTAGATCTCACCTACGCCTTCTCAGAAGAGCTTGGTACATACCAATAAAAGCACTCCGTTGTTGAACTTCTGAGGGAGCTCACCTTTCTCTCCAGCTCTTTGGTAATTGCATCCAGAACCACCTTATGGTGTGCAAACACTAGAAACTTCTCTTTTCCACTCTCCAGTAGATCTAAGATGTATTCACTGTATTTGACAATGATAACAAAGTAGATTAAACATAAACTCATCCAGTTGAGGTTCCTTATTGAAAAGGGGCCACATCTATAGCAGATACCTTCTGGGCACCTGTCCCCTTACCCCCCAGTCCACTCATTCCCTTCTCTGAGAGCTCACCTCTTCCCCCTCTCCTTATATCAGCTCATGTGAACAGAAGATGCAAAATCTATGGGTGCTGGGGGAGGTTGCCTTCTGCTATGGGCAGAAAAAGTTCTATACTTTTTAGTCGTGGCACATACAGAAATAAATAAAAATATCCTTAGGTTTCGTGTGTCTCTGGTATGTTATTGAAACATTATTATTATCGGGGACTATAAAAGATAATTAAGAGTTTTCACTTTAGCTACTGCTATCATTATAATGTGTTTTCAATACAAATTGAAGTATTGTCTGTAGAGTATGCAATAAGTAAGGGGGTTAAGGGATTCTCAACCGTACATAAGTTTCTAGAAGCTTAGTATTGAGACATAAGTAGTGATACTGAAGAGACCTTCAGGGAAGGCTCTCTAGTTCCCGTCCACTCTGACCTCAAATGGCAGGGCCAACAGTTAAGTCAGTGGTAAGTTCTTTTCCAAGACAGAGGGACATAGAAGGAAGGATCTCAAGTGTTTGATCTCCCTTGAATTGACTTCTCTTCTCCATTCACTGTTTTTTAACAACCCCCTTACCTTTAGCCCCAGCCTTACAGCAAGACAGTCACTCCCAGAAAGCTGTGGAGAGGGAGCCACCCAGTCAGCAGACCCTCCCTGGGCCCCCTCGCCCTATTAGCTCCCTACAGAGGGTTCACAGTCCCAAAGAAGAGGTAAGCCAAGTCCAGGCAAGTACTGTCCACGGGCAAGGGGAAGGTGAGCTCCCTCGCCCTGCCTGAGACCATTCCCACACATGGGTGTGTCTGGGCAGGGAACAGACATTGCCTTCCTTAAAGTCTCAGGTGGTGAAAAGGTAAATGTCCTCTAAATACCTAAGAATTATTTTTGAACAACACTATGGCCAACCAGGGTACCAGATTTGAGTTTAGTCTGTGAACTGTTGGCGCTAATAGCATCTACTTTAATTATTTTGAGAGACATAAAATGGCCATGATATAAGCAAAAAAGTTTACTGCTATAGCATCAAAAAGTCACAAGGCCACAAAATAAACTTGGTGAGCTCATCAAAACTACAGGCCCCAATTTTCCTAATGTCTCTTTCCCTGCTACATCTCAGACACAGCTCTGCTCTTCTATACCCTTCTGCAAGTCCCCACGTTACTGAGAATAGCTGCCTACCAAAATAACCTTGGCTTTAATATTAAAAGATGCCCATTAGAATAAAAAAAACCAAACAAACAATAGCAAAAAGGGAAGAAAAGCAACTAGCAGAGGAAATTGGGGTTTTTAAGATGTACAATCTAATTTCCACTTACTAGCTATGTGACTCTGAGGTCCAGAGATTTATAGAAGATTTACTCAGAGTATGCAATTTTAAAATGGAGCTAATATGGCTTTTATGATCTCACAAAGATGCTGTAAATGTGAAAATGAGTTAAGAGATGTAAAAACTGTTTGGAAACTACAGAGCACTGTATCATTTATTTAGAATTTTAAAAGAACATGTGTAAGGTATGAGCAAAGCTGGTGATGAGGTGGTGGAATGATAAAACCTTGACTTTAAATTTCTAAGAGAAAACAGGTAACACTGTACTAAACTTCGAAGAGAGAGGCACCCGACGGACCTCAGGTTTTACAGGTCACAAACTGGAGACAGGGGACAGTATGCAAACCCCTTGCCATCTGTGACTCAGCCTCCCATGAGAAACAGGTCTGTGAGGGCAATTTGAATTTGTTTCTGAAAAAGGAGTCTCAGTCATAAAAAACACACCTGGAGTCATTAATTCCATAACAGGCTCATAAAGGAGGTGAAGGAGAGCGGCCAGCGGCCAGCAATGGGCAGCCTTTGTATGCAGCACTGTAGTCTCCCTGAGGCAGGGAGCTCTCTTTCCTCCCAGGGAGGCTGTGGTGAGAGGTCGGTGGGCCAAGTGGGGGGCAGAAGGCAGGGGGTGTTTCTTAATTTATCCCCAGATCTCAGGCCCCACAGCCAGTCTGTCACCACCCAGCCCACACAGAATTCATTCTCATTGTAATTTCATCACTTGGACCGTTACCCTGACAGTCTAACATGAATGTCAAGCAATACAAATTAGGCAAGCTGCAAGTCATTAGAATCACCTCAAGTTTCTACCAGTGATATTTGAATAGGAGTGAATTTCCTTTCTTTAAGAAAGGCAGACAGTTAAGATTTTTTAAAAGTTAGTGAATTACTCTAAGAATAGACATTATTATTTTAGCTTAGTTTGTAAGATGGAAAGAAAACTAAGTGTGACAATGGTCATTTGGTAACACCTTTTGAACAAGCTTTGATATTCATCTTTTCCTTTAGGTAAATAACGGATGAAATTTCATGTCTTTGGGAAAGACCAGAGCATCCCCATAAGGCAGCTTCTCCCTCTAATTTTTTTTTCCTAAAGGCTCAAATGACCACAGTCCTAGCAAGAGGACGACTCTTCCTTTTAGCATTGGGGACAACCCTACACAGCTTTTTTTTTTTTTTTTTAGAGTTGGAGTCTCACTCTGTCGCCCAGACTGGAGTACAGTGGCCGCTCCCGGCCACCGCAGCCTCGACCCGCTGGGCTCTGGCGATCCTTCCGCCTCAGCCTTCCAAGTAGCCGGAATTACAGGCATGCGCTACCATGCCCGGCTGATTTTTTGATTTATTGTAGAGATGAGGTCTCGCTGCCCAGGCGGGTCTCGAACCCGCGGGCTCAGGCAATCCACTCACCTCAGCCTCCCAAAGGCGCGGGATTACAGGCTGAGCCACCGAGCCCGGCTCCTACACAGCTTTTAAGGAGCAGCAGCTCCGGCCCACTTGGGTTCAATTAGGATCTCTGGGGCATCCCAGGCACATCCTGGTAGTGACTCCAGCTACAGGCCGACTTATGCCTTGTGAGTCATAGGCCATGGAGCTATAAACTTAATTTCAAAGCAGCTAGAATTCTAATCTCCATCATTTCCTAGAGAGCAGTAAAACCATTCTGGAATATAAGATAATACATATAATTTTTTTTAAGATGTGGGGAGAGAGAGAGAGAACAAGGTCGATGGTTGGTGACCACTCACATAACAGACGGGATTTTGGCTTCGGCCGTTCTGTTGAAGAAGAGAATGAGGGCTTCTTTCTGCTGTTGTTTCTGTTGAAAGAGAAGTTGAAGATTTAAGGTCCCTCACCCTGAGAACTCTGGGATAAGCTGAGCTAATTATTGCTACTATGAACTTTACGAATCTTAACCATCAATCAACAGGGTCAGGAGACCCCCGCACTGACAGAGACAGACTTTCGCTCTGGCCAAGTCATAGGAATTGCAAGGGCTCTGATTTTGTCCTCAGAGACAGTATTATAGCTACTCTGACCTCCCAGAGTTATTGTAAGAATTTAATAAGGCAGGGAAATAAAGCTCTTTAGAAAAAGATTTCAGGTAAGGTTTCACCATACACACCAAACTCATGTGACCCACTGAAATGCGACCCTATTTACTATAAGCCTGGTGACAACGTACACATGACAATTCCCTAACTTGCTTTCTGCCTCCCTTTTTCTTCTGCCAAGTTGTAAGTATACCTGACCGACCAAGCTCACCTCTGTCTAAGACATACTGAAACAACTCCAAACAACCCTGACTAGCTTATTCTAATATCATTTCAAAAGTATTATTCATGTTTTTGGTCTGTCTCCCACATAAGATAATACACTTCCCAGAAGAAATCATATACTCTTCATGGTTTGCATCTAAATTACTCCTAATAAAGAAATCTGGCCAGGCACAGTGGCTCACACCTATAATCCCAGCACTTTGGGAGGTGGAGGCAAGAGGATTGCCTGAGCTCAGGGGTTTGAGACCACTGTGGGCAACTTAGCAAAATCTCATCTCTAAAAATAAAATAGAATAAAAATAAAAATAATAAAATAAAATAAAACAGTAGCCAAGCATGGTGGTACATGCTCGTGGTTCCAGCTACTTGGAAGGGGAGGCAAAAGGATCACCTGAGCCCAGCAGGTTAAGGTTGTAGTAGTCGTGAGTGTGCCACTGCGCTCCAGCCTGGGTGATAGAGTGAGACTCCAACTCAAAAAAAAAAAAAAGTGCTAACACAGAAGATGCTCCGAAAGTTTCATAATAATTAACACTGACTGGTGCTCTGACCCCGGAGATGAAATTCCTACCATCGTTGGCTGAACATACTATGGACTGAACGTTTGTGTCCCCCAAATTCATATGTTAAAACATAACCTCCAGTGCAGCAGTGTTGGGAAGTGGGGGACCTGGGAGATGCTCAGGCCACGAGGACACAGCCCTTATGAGTAGGTTACTGACCTTATAAATGAGGCCTGAGAGAGCGTGTCTGTTCCTTCTGCCATGTGAGGCCGCAGCAAGAAGACGCCACCTTTGAAGCAGAGATCGGGCCCTCACTAGGCACTGAATGTGCTACTGCCTTCATCTTGTCCTTCCCAGCCTCCAGAACTGTGAGCAATAACTTTCTGCTATTCATAAATTACCCATTTCACAAGGTAGTGTGTTACGGCAGCACAAGTGGACTATGATAGTCGGCCATCTCCTTCTGTTAGTCAGCATGCATTTACAGTTGCATCTACCTTCTTGTGCCTGGACTCTGTGAGAAAAGTGACTGGCAGGGCAGCTTCCTCACAGAGCAAATACATGATGAAATGGCAGTAACATCTGTGGTCCCCAAACCATCATTCCTGGGCTCTCAATAACTCAGGAAAGCAGCGATAGCTAGACTGTACCTAAAATAACTGACACAGTGGACGGTGGAAAAAGCTGCCTGGTCAAACAGCTCCTGGCTTTGAACATGTCTTTCCTTTAAGACTTTACTGGAAAGAGGAAAGATAGCCAGGAACCACAGGAACCTGTGAGGGCACTGACCAGACAACAGATCCTTTTTCGTATCCTAGACATGTTATGGTAGTGACAGCCACCGACCCTACTGTTTTGTGGCAGATTCTGGACACACACAATTTTTGGTTCACAGCCAATAAGCTCAGACTTGATGAAGTCCATTCACGGACCTGTAAGCGTCCCTAGCAGCAGGTTAGGCCCTCTCACCAAAGGTGGTCCCTAGTTGCCAAAGGGTCAGAGCTTACACACGGCGACCTCATCCACAGTATGTACACCTTAGTCAGTCTGCACCTGAGTCATCCTCTCTACCATTTTACTCCTGAGTCCTTGAGAGACTGTCCACCCCTCCCACACACACTCATTCACACCCCAAGAAAGGACAGGGCAAAACAAATGGATGGAGAAATGGTGAGATACATTTGCAGAAAACCTGCCCTGACATTGAGCACCTAGAGTCAATGAGAGTATGAATGAAGAAACAAACAAGCACTTTTTTTTTTTTGAACAGGAGTCTCACTCTGGGCTCAGGCGATCCTTCTACCTCAGCTTTCCAAGTAGCTGGAACTACAGGTGTGTGCCACCATGCCCAGCTAATTTTATTTATTATAGAGATGAGGTCTTGCCAAGTTGCCCAGGCTGGTCTCGAACCTGTGGGTTCTCACCTCGGCCTCCCAAAGTGCTGGGACTACAGGCATGAGCCACCATGCCCGGCCTAACAAGCACCTTTATTCTATGTGGTTGGTGGGAAGGTACAAGGGCTAACCCTGCTGAGGTCATGTGGCAAAATGTACCAAACGTCTCTAAAACACACCCAAACCCTATGATCCAGCAACTTAATCCTAAAATTTATTCTCATAATAAATCAGATGTGCCCAAATTCATATGAAAGCTATTTTTTCAGTGCAACATTACTCAGAATAGAGATCAATGAAAAATAACTTAAAAAGGTCCAACTAAAAATGATTGGCAAAATTATAGCCATGTGAGAAAATGCTATGCAGTCTTTAAATACTAAGAAAACATTTAACAACATGGACAAGTTTTAGGCCAGGTGCAGTCGCTTACACCTGCAACTCCAGTACGAGGCAGGAGGATCACTTGAGCCCAAGAGTCTGAGGCTGCAGTAAGCTATGACCATGCCACTGCAGCTCTCTGGCCTGAGTGACAAAATGAGACCTTGTCTCTAAAAAATAAAAGTCTTCATGAGACATGAGTTCTGTAACCTGTTTTTCTCTCCACTTGATGAATGCCGTATGATCCCAATTCTGGTTTTAAAATATATATATTGCTTATTACATACATAATCTATATTTTATACAAATATATTTATATATATATAAAACTTTTTTTGAGTTGGAGTCTAACTCTGTTGCCCAGTCTAGAGTGTAGTGGCGCACTCACAGCCACCCCAGCATCAACCTGCTGGGCTCTTGGACTCTGGCGATCCTTCCGCCTCAGCCTTCCAAGTAGCTGGAACTACAGGCATGTGCTACCATGCCCGACAAATTTTTGATTTATTGTAGAGATGAGGTCGTGCCAAGTTGCCTGGGCTGGTCTTGAACTCATGGGTTCAGGCAATCCACTCGCCTTGGCCTCCCAGAGTGCTGGGATTACAGGCCGAGCCACCAAGCATGGCCAGATATATCTTTTTAAAACAAAACATATATAATTATAGAAAAATACCCAAATGATATATGTCTAACCTATGTGATATAAGAGATAGTTATTTGCTATAGTATAGTAATAAAAATAACAACTAGCACTCATACACCTCTTATTATGGGCCAGAAAGTGTTTTGAGAACTAGATATGCACGGACTCATTTAATAATCAGCACTGCTATGAGGAAGGTACTATCATACCCACTACACAAATGAGGAAAGTGGGGCAAAAGTCTAGTGATTTTTCAGAACAAGGACCTCTGAGAAAAAAGAAAGTCAACTGATTTTACTTGTCACTGCTACTAAATGACAAAAACAGAATTTATAGGACTTACAAATATAGGCTCTAAGGCCCAAATATCTGGGCTGATGGTGAAAATTAAGTGACCTAATAAACATAAAGCACTATGTACAGCACGTCGCAAGTGTTCAATAAATGTCACTTCTTAGAAGTACTTTTCTTTATTGTTCAGATTTTACACAGTAGACATCTATTGTATTTTTAATGAGGGAGAAATCAATAGTTTTACCTTAAAAAAAACTCCCCCAAACTGTGCAGACATAATACTCTCCGTTAATTATCTTACTTCCTTTTCTAGCTACAAGCCAGGAAATTTTAAATAACCTGCATTCTTTGTTCCTGCCTAGACCTTTATTAAATTAGATCTATTGGAGTTTTCAAATTTTTCTATGCTGGAAGTGTGAATGGATTGTCAAATGGCAAGGGTGAACTGATACTGTCACCAGGAAGTCTCCGTGGACTTGTTCCATTTTTCTGCTCTTGGTCTTGCTGATGAAAAAATGGCTTTAGACAAAAGATGATTACAGTGGTTTTCCTTAGCCTGTGAAGTGGTATCTATTATTTCAGCTGAAAAATGAGAAAAAGCTTTCATTATACATTATACTTTTTGAATTGGCTGCTTCACCTTGACTCCTGTGATCTAAAGTTTTTAAAGAAATATCTTCCTCCAGATGGAAAAGTGTGAAGGGACAAAGAAAAAACCACTTCTTGACAGGCAGGTCAGCAGTGCTTGGTTGGAGCCACAATGATGTGAAAAATTTCAGGGAAACTTGGGGCTAAAAAGTAACGATAAAAACTAGAGGCTGAGCGTGGTGGTTCAAGCCTGTAATCCCAACACTTTGGGAGGCTGAGGAGGGAGGATCACTTGAGCCCTGGAGTTTGAGACCAGCCCAGGCAACAGAGCAAGACCTCGTCTCTACAAAAAAGCGAAAAAATTAGCCAGGTGTGGTAGCACGCACCTACAGTTCCAGTTTTTGCCTCAGAAGATTGAGGCAGAAAGATGTCTCAGCCCAGGAGGTCAAGGTTGAGGTGAGCTGTGATTGTGCCACTGCACTCTAGCCTAGGTGACAGAGTGAGACATTCTGACTGACAGACACACACACACACACACACACACACACACACACACACACACACACACACTGGGGCGAGGGGGGACACTTTCTGTAGATTTACAGGGCCTCCTTATTTCACTAAACCATAAACACATGATTCCTCATTTTAACTCTTTTATCTCAGCATTTCATAGCTATTCAGGGTTTAGAAGGGATATCTAAGGCCATCTAGTCCAACCCTAGCTGATGCTAACTCCCCTTCCTGAATTCAGTTAGAACAAGACTCCTGACGAGATAGAAGTAGAAAAATTGTGATGGTCAAGGAACAAAGCATATAAACTCATTTTCTATTTGTATTTTTTCCATTATAAAGATGAATTTACATTAGAACACAAAAAGACATGAAGTTCTTAAAGACTATTACCTAAAAAAATTTAGCATCTGGTTTCAGTGTCACACTGAAAGTAATCTGTACCGACTCAATTTCTATCTTTCAGGGATAAACACTTAATTTCCCTAAGACTCCAAGGAAGCAGACAGCAATTTTCAAGTGCCGGACTGAGAGGAGCTCCAGGCTCTTTCTCAGCTGGATTCCTGAAGAATTGCACTGCAATTTAGGCTTCATTTTCATAATCTGCAAAACAGAGTTAATACTCGGGGGTGTTTACGAAGCAAAGATAATCACACAACAGGTAGGACTCTGAGTCACTGGCATCATCCTTACGTACTTTTTCATCACAAAAAGGATCTGTAGCTCTGTTTTCTAGGTAAGAAAATATTAAAATATCCCCAAGAATTTTGGGATTTTCATAGCTATCTAAAGTAAAAAAAGCACCCAAGATTCCTAATTTCCATGACTTATCCTACTCAATTTCTCAGTTTCACATCATCACCAACAAACTCAGAAATCAAACTTTCAGGCTGTATCTGAAATCACCTTTGAAAAGAGACACTAGGCCAAAGTTTGGTGGCTCACAGCTGTAATCCCAGCACTTTGGGAAGCCAACATGGGAGGACTGCTTGAGCCCAGGAGTTCGAGACCACCCTGGACAACATAGTGAGGCATCATCTCTACAAAAAATCAAAAAGTTAGCCAGGCATGTTGGTGCATGCCTATAGTCCCAGCTACTCGGGAGGCAGAGGCAGAAGGGTCACCTGAGCCCAGGAGGTTGAGGCTGCGGTGAGCCGTTGATCGTGCCACTGTACTCCAACCTGGAACAGTGTGAGACTTGAACTCAAGAGAAAAAAAAGACAAGAAATAGGCACCTAACTTAAAGAACAATACAAGTTGGCATAAGTTTAAAAAATGCTTTCAGGCAGGGCGTGGTGGGTCAAGCTTGTAATTCCAGCAATTTGGGAGGCTGAGGTGAGAGGATTGCCTGAGCCCAGGGGTCGAGACCAGTCTGGGCAACTTGGTGAGACCTCATCTCTACAATATACCAAAAAATTAGCCAGGCATGATAGCAGTAGTTCCGGCTACTTGGAAGGCTGAGGCGGAAGGATCGCCTGAGCCCAGCAGGTCAATGCTGGGGTAGCCATGAGCATGCCACTGCACTCCAGCCTGGGCGACGGAGTGAGACTGTGACTCAAAAAAAAAAAATTCTTTCAGACCTTGCTGCACCAAGTACAAAATTCCCATTGCTTTTTGTTCCCCTAAAATTATCTTAATTTTATTATTATTTTTAAGAGACAGAATTTTGCTCTGTGGCCCAGGCAGGAGTACAATGGCATGATCATAGCTCACTGCAGCCTCGAACTCATGGGCACAAGCAATCCTCCTACCTCAGCCTCCCAAGTAGCTGCGACTATAGGCACATACCACCAGGTCTGGCTTCTTTCTTTTTCTTTTTGGCCAGACTGCACAATTTACAGCTGTCTCTTAGCCAGTTACTGTGACTTTCCACCTCAATTCAAATGCCTTCAACTGCTTTTTCAGTTGTCTACACTGGTTGTTCTTTAACTGGGTCAGGAGGTAGACTAGGTTTAGGCCAGGATGTTCTGTGGGGAATCTCATGAAAAACTGATAGACTTACTTCCATCTCATACATGCAAGGAACAACTCTGCCATCAAAAAAAATAATGTTTTATAAATATTCAGATCTTTACATCTAAAAATACTGCACATCTGAGTTTTTTCCACTAATATTTTATTTGCTGTTCTGATTCTTTGGTCTTCTTGTCTGGTAGAGTATGCTGGTAGACAAAAGACAGCAGACATTACAGGTATAAGAAGAAGTTACAAGAAAAAATTTAAAATTGAGAAAAAAATTTCAACTCATTCAACATTTATTTCTAGAAATCAGAAAAAGACCACCTAGATTGATTTTAGCAATAAAGTGCCCTGGTTCTGCTCAGGGTTCCCGTGGAATATAGTTTGAGAATGCTGCTCTATATGACCACACCAATGTTGCTGAACTTCATTTGAAAACTCCATGGCAAATAGATAATGCTTGCTCATTTCCTTCAGACCATTCGGATTATTACATGTAACACAGCATAAATGAATACATTCTGACAGTTTACCACTGCATCCTCCATGCTACCCATTTCTGAAAAAGTTATCAGCTAATCTTGCCCATCATATGGTAAAGTAACATTAAAAACATCAGGCATTCTGTCTCTTGCCATTCTTATTTATTTTGTAGTGTCCCAGAAGGCTGAAATCTCATCCACATCTAACTTTCTTGATACAGGGTAATATCAAGCCCAGATAATGCTTTATGATGTCTAAAATTATCAATGACTGTTATTTTCTTTGCAATGGAAATGACAAGGCTTTGTTCCAAGAGGACAGAAACGGAGCTGGTGTAGATTACTTTATAGCACTTAGCACAGTATGACACTAAATATAGGAATGAAATAAAAGTGTTTTGAAAAGATAAAACCACCCTAGTGGAAAGAGCCTTAAAAACCGGGAGCAAGAGACTTTGTTCTTGCCTTGGCTCCAACATGGAGCAGGCAAGAAACCCTAGACAAATTACAATCTCTGTGAGCCTCAATTTTCCTTTCTATAAAAGGAGGATGCCAACTTCTTGCCAACCATAAGTGACTGTAATAGGGATTTAAAAGGTTAAGAGGGGTTGAAAACTTCATTTTGCTATATATTTGGGGTTTTTTTGTTGTTTTTTTCGAGTTAGAGTCTCTCTCTCACTCTGTCACCCAGGCTGGAGTACAGTGGCACACTCATGGCTACCACAGCCTCGACCCGCTGGGCTCCGGTGGTCCTTCCGCCTCAGCCTTCCAAGTAGCTGGAATTACAGGCACACACCACCACATCTGGCTAATTGCTTTATTTATTGTAGAGATGAGATCTCGCCAAGTTGACCAGGCTGGTCTCGAACTCATGGGCTCAGGCAATCCTCTCACCTAGGTCTCCCAAAGTGTTGGAATTATAGGCGTGAGCCACCATGCCTAGCCTCATTATTTTGACTATCACAAATGATATGTGATATGGTATGGTCAAAGGGTTAACATATGTATCAAATACATGTAAAATTGATTTTTTAACAACTATTATAAGACTGAGCCATTCTCAAAATACACTAGACATCATTTCAACTTTCTCTGGGGGATTCGGGAATATTTATCACCATCTTGCTGTTGCCTTGCCATCATCTTTATGACCATCCACCAATAGCGATATGTACAAGTATAAAACTGCAAATTAATAAAAGATTCTTGAAACAAACTAGGTAGGGTGAGCAATAAAATGGGCTCACTGTTCTTGCCCAGAGAAGAGGGAAAAGGTCACAGAAGGCCAGGGTGAGAGAACTCTGGGTCATTTCCAAAGGGCCCCTCACAGATAGGAGCACCTGTGTGCTGTCTGCTTTCAAACCCCCATCCCCAGTGCCAGACTTACAGTTTTGTCCTTGGTGGTCATTTCCTTGGCTGCGGCATCCAGGGCAGCTCTGGCCCTGGCATTGATCTGTCCTGGGGCGACCAACACCATCTTGCGCTGTTTGGCAGGCAGCTGGGAAAGGACATCAGATTTGAGGCGCCGCAGCATGACTGCTTCCTCCAGTAGGAGCTTCAGCTCTCCGAGGTTAGAGGAGCCTGAGTAATCCCATCCCCAAGGCATCTGCGGAGAATAAGGCAGCCCCCGTGAGGCTCCCCCAATGACCAAGGCCAATCGGACCATGGGCTCTAGGCAGGTTTCTCTTCTCACAATCACCCCTGGCTTAGCTCAGAGAACTTCAAGTGACTTTACAGGGATGAATAACCCCCACGAAGGCAAATGAGAAACAGAAAGGAAAAGGGAAACAAAAGAAAGTCAGGAATGAGGTGAACAAAAAACACATATCATGGCATTCTACAATTTGGCACTAAGCTTTCTTTTCCAGCAGCAAATGCAAAAAGTCAAGTGATTCGGTGTCCATTTTATTAGAAAACAAACAAAAAACCCAGCTTGTCAAACTATTCTGGAACACTAAATACAGAACTTAATCTTCCCTAGGGCTTACCCTACAGAGTCCATTGTGCAATGTAATAAATAATGGCAGTAACATTTATATTTGATGAGATTTACAGGGACTTAAAAACTGTTGTTCCTTAGTATGCATGACACCAACACAACTGAGTACCATGTAGCAAAAGCAACATAAATGTTGTTGATGGTGGCTGAGCTTGGCAGGAAAAGCCCACAACACAGGCTTTTGCCAGCCTGGCCGAATACCTGGCAGTCATTCGTAACATGGCCTCCTCATTTAATAACTCATGAGAGGCAGTGATCTCCATTCCATGTTGCACAGCTAGAGAAAATGTGGCCAATTAAAAACGCTATCCTTCACCAACAACCTTACTGGAAATAGGACTGATTTCTACAGTCCTGTAAAAACCAGGGAGCAGTATGTCTGCTACTTTGTATTTTCAGGGGCTACCTGAGGCTTAGCCATGTTCGCGGGCCAGAGAGCCTAGCACAGTCAAGGAGACAGCAGATGCCTCACAAACCTTTGCTAAACTGAGAATGGAAAGAGATGGTCAAAGGTGGAGAAATCAAATGATCAAAAACTGTTTCTTGGTTTAAAAATATACTTCGAAATCAACTAGGAGTTCTCAGCAAATGACTTCAGAAAGCTAGTGGACTGCAAATGAGCTCAGTATGAGGCGTTCTCTTTAGCGGTTTCTGTTAATGTATAAAGCAGGCAAAACAAAACAAAAGAGTAGCCAGGCTCGGTGGCTCAGGCTGTAATCCTGTGCCTTGGGAGGCGGAGGTAAGTGGATTGCCTGAGCCTGCGGATTAGAGACCCGCCTGGGCAACTTGGCTAGACCTCATCTCTACAATAAATCAAAAATTAGCCGGGCGTGGTAGCATGCGCCTATAGTTCCCGCTACTGGGAAGGCTGAGGCGGAAGGATCGCCGGAGCCCAGCGGGTCGAGGCTGCGGTGGCCGGGAGTGGCCACTGCACTCCAGTCTGGGCGACAGAGTGAGACTCCAACTCAAAAAAAAACAAAACCACAAAAGAGCAGCCCTGACCTAAGGCCTACATTAAATAAGAACCATGCTGAGAACCAGTGGATATCATAATTAATTTCAATTTTACTATGGCTTGAATGTGTCCCCCAAATTTCATGTTGGAAACCTAATCCCCAAATTCAGATGATTTTTCCTCTTTCTTTGTAGAGATGGCGGGGGTCTCACGTTGCCCAAGCTGGTCTCAATTTTCTGGCCTCAAGTGATCAACCCACTTCAACCTCCCAAAGCAGTGGGATTGAAGGCATGCACTACCATGCCAAGCCCCCAAGTTCATGTACTGATTAGCGGTGGGGCCCTTGGGAGATAATTTGGATTAGATAAGGTTATCAGGATGGGGCTCCCATGATGACACTGGTGGCTTTATAAGAAGAGGATAAGGCCAGGCTCGGTGGCTCAGCCTGTAATCCTGTGCTTTGGGAGGCC
>NW_007245980.1:23449-30166 GCF_000164805.1 Carlito syrichta
CCAGTCTGGGCGACAGAGTGAGACTCCAACTCAAAAAAAAAAAAAAAGAAGAGGATAAGAGACATGAGCTGACATACATGCTCTTGACCTCTTGCCACGAAATGCCCTCCATCATGTTATGAAGCAGCAAGAAAGTCCTCACCAGCTGCCAATGCTGTGTTTTTGGGCTTCCTGGTCCCCAGAACCATGAACTAAATACATTTCTATTCTTTGTTAAGTTACCTAATCTGTATTATTCAGTTGCAGCAATAGAAAATGAACTAAGGCCAGGCTCAGTGGCTCGGCCTGTCATTCTAGTACTTTGGGAAGCCGAGGCGAGTAGACTGCCTAAGCCCATGGGTTTGAGACCAGCCCAGGCAACGTGGCGAGATCTCATCTCTACAATTAATCAAAAATTAGCTGGGCGTGGTAGCGTGTGCCTGGAGTTCTGGCTACTTAGAAGGGTGAGGCAGAAGGATCGCCGGAGCCTATCAGGTCGATGCTGGAGTGGCCGTGAGCCTGCTACTGCATTCCTGCCTGGGCAATAGAGTAAGACTCCAACTCAAAAAAAAAAAAAAAAGACATATATCAGTTCTAATACTGTTAACTTTTAATCTTGCACATGAAAACTCAATATCAAAGATTTAATACTTTTTTTTTTTTAAAGGAGACAGGGGTCTAACTATGTTGCCCAGGCTGGAATGCAGTGGCTATTCAAAGGTACAATCATAATGCACTACAATCTCAAACTCCTGGATTCAAGGGATCTCTCAGTCTTAGTCTCTCGAATAGCGGAGACTCCAGGTGTGTACCACAACTGGCAAATATCTAAAGTGAATTTTGAAGTTGGGCTCGGTGGCTCAGCCTGTCATCCCGCGCTTTGGGAGGCTGAGGTGAGTGGATTGCCTGAGCCTGTGGGTTCGAGACCCGCCTGGGCAACTTGGCGAGACCTCATCTCTACAATAAATATTTAAAGTGAATTTTGAAGTTGGGCTCGGTGGCTCAGCCTGTCATCCCGCGCTTTGGGAGGCTGAGGTGAGTGGATTGCCTGAGCCTGTGGGTTCGAGACCCGCCTGGGCAACTTGGCGAGACCTCATCTCTACAATAAATCAAAAAAATTAGTCAGGCGTGGTAGCGCATGCCTGTAGTTCCGGCTACTGGGAAGGCTGAGGCGGAAGGATTGCCGGAGCCCAGCGGGTTGAAGCTGCAGTGGCCAGGAGCATGCCACTGCACTCCAATCTGGGTGACAGAGTGAGACTCCAACTTAAAAAAAAAAAAAAAAAGTGATCTTTGGAATAATCACAATCCAAAAAGCTTTCACTGAAAACTTACCATGTTCCAGGCACTGGGCTAGGCAGAAGGAAGGATGTGAAGGTGAGGAAGGTACTGTGTATGTTTTTTTTATTGGGTGAGAATAAAGGGTGAGATTGAGGTTTCTGGTGTGAGACTACTGGCTGGCCTGAGAATGGCAACACAGGAAGGGACAGTTTGTGGAGTAAAGGCAACCCGTTGTCTTCAACCCCTTCCATCACGAGCTGAACATTATTACACTGTGGACCCTGATAGTCAAGGAAGAGAAGATCTTTCTCAGAGAATGGACCATCTGCATAGAGGACAAAAGTACAATTCATACATGAAGAGTTTTGAGGGACCATAAAAATGACATTGCATCAATCTAACCTGGCTTGACCCACAGGGAAAGATTTGCTATAAAAAGTATATGGCTTTTAAATACATTTAACAATAGAGAAATTTCCTGCCTCGACAACTAGCTAAAAATTGTTTGCAATTAACTATGTGAAGCACTACAATTTACAGTGTAGCCATTCTGTTGAAATGTAAGTGGGTATTTTTTAAGTACTTGAAAAGTCCTGTTTTTCTTCTTTAAAAAATATTTAAAAAGCAAGGCAGATAATCTTATTCACGTCACGAACTTGCACAGCAAGGCTTTTCCCTCATAGATGGCTTGTAGCGTAAGCTGCAGCCTTTTCCCCAAAGTGTCAGGATATTTGTGACTGGATCACAAAACAAGACCCCCTAAGGTCAGAATTAACGTGGTTTTAGAAATCAATGCATTTGTGCTGCCAGGGCTTCCTGCCACTTTTGAGCGCTAAAGGCTCTCTGTAGGCCCAGAAGCGCCTGTTCCATTGGCACCATATTCAGAGAAATCATCTGCGGGTCAGAGGCTTCTGACCTACTGACCAAAAACAATCACTCTAATGAGCAAAGGCTCTCAGAGGAGATCCCAGTCACCTCATGGCAGCTCAGTGTCATGTTCCCCACTCCATCTGTTCAGAGGCAACCCTTTGTCTTTTTTATACAGGGAGAGATTTTTTTCACTTTTACTCCATATTCCTTGAATGCCAAGAGACCCTCACTACCTCATCTACTTTCTTCCCTCTGCCCAGGGCCTCAGCCTCCCCTCTCGGGCCAGCACCTGACAAAGACTTTCCTGCTACAGCTGCACACCATCCCTTGTGCAGAAGCTGTCACCTTGAGCAAGTGCAGCTGGCTCTCAGAACTCCACACACCTCCACTTCAGCCACGGATTCCAGTGTTTACTGGAAAACACTCAGCAGGAATTACCACAACCATTAAAATGAGGAGGGACTATTTTCATCTTACCCCTGAGGACACTCCCAAGTCAGAGTTAAGGGCAAAGAAAAACGAAATCTTGGGCCATTTCCCTGGCCAGAGAGAAGGAAGAAAAGTAAGTGTCAAAGTCAGGGTGAGGGGAGGATGGGCAAGGGAGGGGAAGAGAGAATAAATACCCGCTTGGCATTACAGTAGCGAAGTCCAAAGGCATGAAACTGAGGGAAGTAAGTTGGCTTGACCGCGATGATCTGTGTGTAGAGCTCTGCGGGTCGGGACATGGCTGGTGTGCCCGACAGCAGGATCACCCTCTTGGCGACCTAAAAAACAAGCAGTCAAAAAGGCTCTGAACACAGGAAGGAGCACATAGGGAATGTCCAAAATGCCCCAACGAGGGAGGAGCTGGATGCCACCAGAGAAAAGACCATGCATGTGGAAAGAACCTAACGATGTTGCCAACGCAAGCAAGGAGATGGCATCTCTTCTTCTTTAAGTCCTTCCTGGCCGCCTTCACGGCACCCTCTGCCATGCTCTGTCCTAGCACTGAACCTATTACACTGAATCCTATCTTTTCTGTCTCCTTTGTTAAACCGCAAGCTTCTGGAGATCAAGGACGGGGCTATATTTGTCTTTATTTTCTGTAGCACATGCCTGGCACAAAATGATCAATACATGTTCAATATATGTTGAATAAAAATCAGAAGGAAGCCAGTCGGTGTCCCAGGGAACACAGAGGAAACTCAAAGAATCCAGCACTGAAACAGGAAGAGGGGGCAGAGAACCACAGATTTGAACTTCCTCCAGAAGGATTTTCTGACACGCAAGTTGGATTACAACTGGATAATGACTTAGAACTGCGCTCTCATATTCCCAGGATGAAGTGTCAGGGATTGTCGAGGTATCCATCTGATTTTTTTTAAAGGAAGAATAAGGTCTTTACTAACTCAGCTTCACAATGCTTTGAGCCTAGAGATCCCCAGCACAGGCTCATTTTGCAGTTCATAAGATCTTTGAAAGGTGGGACCCAGATCCTCCATTTCCCCCAAACTCAGCCCAGGTCTGCAGCAGCCCGTTCTGCAGTGGGCAGGATGGAAATAGACAGTCGGTCAATTCCCATGACAAACTCTAGGTTCCTCAGTACCCTGATGCCAACCTGACCCAAGGAGATCAGACCCAAACATCCCACTTATTAGTATTATTAAGATGGGAAAGAGAGTGAGAATGAAAAAGGAGACACTGCCTACTTGAATTGGAACATGGAATCACCACAAATTACTGGAGGTAGAATTCATTTCAGCTCTGGAAAGGGACCCTACCATGGAGCTCAGTTGTTTAGAAACAGCTTGTTAACCACTGTAACCTTGAGTTAATGACAGTAATATAAGGCAATCGCATGCAATAAATCACCTAGGGGAGGAAATTAGTTTTCAAATGGATACCCTGCCACATAAAAATAAATAAATAAAGGTGCACCAGTGGAAGGAAAAATGATTCTTTATAAATATACAATATATATACAATTCTCAAAATGCACTTGTGCCCTCTCAGCACTGCCAATATCTAATTCCATTATGATGGGAGAGCTATGAATTTCTCCAGCTATAATTTTCCACAGTTCAATTACCCAGGCCTTCTAATTTCCTGCGTGGTTTAATGCAGACTCATTAAAATAACAATGAGCTTCTTGAATGATGTCTGTAACATCTCTTGCCTCGGTTTAAGACTGTTGTAATGAAAGGGAGAAAATGAAAAGTTTTCTCAATAAGGGAAAATCTCTCCATCATCCCAATTCGTGTCACTATGCGGGCCTGGGGGTGGGGTCTCGGCAAAAACTGCTCACAGATCAGATGATGGAAATTAATTCCAGGGTCTTCTGTCAGGTATTTATAGGGTGTTGTTAGTACTGAGTCAGTTCTCCCATATACTTCCCAGACTAGAGAGTGATGGGAGCACTGCAAATGGATGCTTGTGGGCGTCACAAAGCAGAGGCAGCACCACAGAAAAAGGCCAGCTCTCATCTGTAACGTAGTGATCTGGCTTGCTCCCAGCTCAGCCCCAACGTGTGAGTTGTCATCATTGTCATCTAAAAGGGCTTTAATCTGCACCCAGCTGCAAATGATTTATTTATATGTTACCCTCCACTTCTGAGAGCTTCCGATCCAGGAAAACATAAACACATAAAACTACATAAATCAACACTAAACTGAATACTTTTCCATGAACTTCCCCGGCTAAGGAAAAAAAAACAGCACCCAAGAAAACGACACCAGAACAAGGTCAAACAATTTCTGGTTTGGGGTTTGGAAAGATAATGTGATTCACATATGCAGACCCTGTCAGGGGCAGATGATCTTCCAAGTCAGGCTCAGTGTCCTCTTGGGTTGAGGATGGGAAAGCTATACACAATAGGTTGACAGCAGAACGAGTTGGTAACCATAATTTGCCAAGGAGAATCCAGGGTAGTAAATCAAAGTAGATAACCTGCACATAGTTTTAAAATTATGAGCCAAAAGTACTCTACTAGCTGTTGACCCCGAGACCACTAGGATGCGTTCGGGAGCTATTGACCCCATTTCCTCCCCCTTTCTACTCAGCACTAACCAGATTAAGCTCTTGTGAGCTCAAAACATAAAATCTCTGAGACTGGGACGAACACAAGCTAACTTTAGAAGCTCATTGCTCCCATTCTTCCGCAAACTGCAGTTTTGGCTTTCTACAACTTATAATTCAAACTCGTGTCACATCTAAGAGCCTTAGTATTGGTCACAGGCTTCTGGGTCATGCTCTTAGGATTTATTGAAGGTGTAAATTGTAGAATATAGTTTTAGAAGACAGCCATTTTGTTGAAAGAATGCGGCTGGGTTACTTGCAGGTAGGCCACTGTGAACTTTGGACTGGGCCACATTCCAAACATTCTGGGATGGGCCACTTTCGTTTGTAAAGTAAATACTTAAGCTTCTATAGAATTGTTTAACTTGGCATAAATCAATCAGCTTAGGATGAAAAAGGTTTATAGAATATGTCAGTCACAGATTAGGTTATCCTTTGTTATGGGATTTTAAGATTATCATATGAAAAGGGTTTAAAGGCAATCATTGATTAAGTTTTCATGGATTAAGGTTTCTGGTGGGTGGGGGACGCCCCTCCCACATCTGACTTTATGTATAAAAGACCGTTGTAATTCCCAATAAGACTCATTCGCTTCTGCACTAAAAAAAAAAAAAAAAAGAAAAAAAGTGCTCTACTATAGAGAAAAGAACTGAAGTCTTTTAAGTTTATACAAAAAGCAGTCCAGAAATTCTTCATCATTTTCCATGGCTATCCTTTTTTTCCCATCTCAACCAATTCAACTTTACTGAATAATTCTGATTGACTATAACGATTTCATCGAAAGCCTGGGCTAGGAAAAAAATCATGCTCCCCAAAGCTCAGTCCCATTCTTATACGCAGAATTATTCCTAATGGTATGCTAAATAAAGTATATGCAATGGCATATATTCAATTTAGAAACAAAACAAAGAGAAGGCAGCTAATGTAAAAGAGAAAGTCAAGTTCATACCACCCAAGTGTCTCAACACTCATTAACCCTGACATGGAAGGGACATTGAAGCTGTGTTTTAATTAGTTCAGAAGTCATAGTAGAACCTTCAAAAATGAGGACAATGGCAAGTATATTTTGGGGACAAATGACCAAAAGTACACAGATCAGGAATAAACGTGGGATCACAGCCACTACCCAAGAAGCAGCAAAGAAATCAACACCTATAGTTAAATCTAAAGCCTGAGAACAAGAGGAAAAGCTCCATATTCAGGAGAAATCCAGTGACTGGAGTCTGGGAGGAAGATGGAGGTTCTATCCTTCACTCTGCCCCGAGTGGTGCCCCCCATGACAGACAAGACCAAACAAAGGCAACAGCATACTTAACGGCCACTGCGAACCAGAGGCTGTCCTAAGTGTCAGCAGAAGGCCACCTACCACTCAGTGATACCTAATCAATGGCCTTTCAGAGTATGGTTTGGTCAACTTATTTCATGTAAGTGGCTCCTTCTAGGTTCTAGCCTGTGTTCCAAAAATAAGGCAAAGTTCAGGTCCTCAAACTTTTAAAACAGGGGGCCAGTTCACTGTCCCTCAGACCGTTGGAGGGG
>NW_007245980.1:30326-56370 GCF_000164805.1 Carlito syrichta
TTTTTTTTAAACTATAGTCCGCCCCTCCAACGGTCTGAGGGACAGTGAACTGGCCCCCTGGTTTAAAAGTTTGAGGACCTCTGTCTGAACAGAACTGACTTTACTGACTTGCATGATAACTACAGGGTTTTCAAACTAAGCAAGTATCACTGTTCTGGTACCAATGAAATTATGTCACATATAAGGCAGTTCTTGGGTAAGAGCAGACAGAATAAAAACTGTGACTACAGGTACAATGGTACAAAAAGGCCAAAATGCCATCGTGAAAATACATCAAATGGTGTAATTACAGGTGATTAAAGTTATACCATTCTGAGCTTTAATGCATGCAAAACACTTGTGTATAGGTATTAATAATATAGCACACATACTAAAATTAGATATTAAAGTGGATTATTTTACTCTGGAGAAGACAGTCTATCTGACCTTAAGTATCAGACTCCAATAATTTCCTTTTTTTCTTTCTTTCTTTTTTTTAAAGATGTGGGGTACAATTCAGGGTTAGGCATACAAATGTTTATTATACAGGTACCCTTGTTGATGAGGTGTGCTCCCGTTCCCCTGGCAGTTTCTCATTACTACCAATCCTACCCTCCTACCCTGGCAGTTTCCCACTACTTTCAATCCCTTATTCTTATAGAATAATGATAATTAAAAATAATCTTTTTTTTTTCTTGAGTAGGAGTCTCACTCTGTCGCCCAAGCTGGAGTGCAGTGGCATGCTCACGGCCACCGTGAGCCTTGACCTGCTGGGTTCAGGTGCTCCTTCTGCCTCAGCCTTCCAAGTAGCTGGAACTACAGGCACACACTACCATACCCGGCTTATTTTTTGGTTTATTGTAGAGATGAGGTGCCACCAAGTTGCCCAGGCTGGTGTCGAACTCCTGAGCTCAGACAATCCTCTTGTCTCGGCCTCTCAAAGTGCTGGGATTACAGGCTTGAGCCACCGTGCCTGGCCAATAATTTCCTTTTTAGATGTGATTCTGTAATTAAATTGAGGAAATAAACGAGAATGGCTGGACTACAGGGGACTTCTCCGGTAGCCTCATCACACCAAGGAGAAAACAGAACCCACCAGCGACACCATTCTCTCCTCTGATCCGAGAGAAGAATGCCACCTCTTTTAGATACAGAGGGATTGGTTTTCTACTCCCCACATCTACGTCCTATGAAAAGATGGTTACCGCAGTACTGTATGTAATAGCTGCAATTTGGTTACAAATCCATCAAAAGGGAACAGATGATATGTATTATGATAGATTTACACAATACAATATTATTTGCAAGAATGAGGTGGAGTCATCTGGAATGATGTGGAATGATTTTCAAGACACATTATTAAGGGAAAAAAAGGTAAGTATGAAACAGTGGTTGTAGAATACTCTATGGAGAGAGAAAGGAAACTTACATATTTGTACTTACTTAGGTGTGGATTATTTTATGGAGATAAATCTGAAAATCTGGTAACTATTGGCTACCTTTGTGGGAAGAGACTGAGGGACTGGGGTTCCAGAGGTGGGAGAAAGACTTATTTTTCACGGTCCATCCTTTTGTGCCATTTAAATTTATCAGCTATCTAAACTACTTTAAGGAAAAGCTCATATAGTTTAGACACTATCTCTCATCTAGCCAACCAACAGAGATATTAAAAAGTACTCTACTCACAGAAAAAGAGAGACACTAATTATCAGGAAAGGATAGTGGGGGCCTTTACTTTTTAACAAAATTTAATTTTGTTATCAGGCTAGCTTAACAATAAAAATCAATGTAAACAAGATACAACTAAACAAAAAACCCAAACACATCTCATTGTTCAAAAGAGCGCTGATAACCTTCAGGGTTGGAGTCGTGGAGAAGAGCACACTGACGGGAGGGAAGATGCCTGCACTTGGCCCAACTGGACTTCAGAAGCCTCCATGGTCAGATAAAAACCGACCCAGAAATTCTGATGGTAGGAATTTGCCCTAATAAGGAGAAGTATGCCAAGGTATGTCTACATGGAAGATGTTCACCTGCAGATTTATAAAAGCAGAGAAAGGGAAACAAACTCGTGTCTGACACCAAGGGTTAAGTTGTAGGACGATGATCTCGCTTAACAACTTACTTGGAAAGATAACCGAGCAACTAATAGTGTTTTTTTCTCTTGGAGGGATTAAAGTGATTTTAACTTTGTTCTTTATAGCTTTCTGACTTGCTTACTTTCATACATTTATATATAAAAATAGAACCACCTTGTTTAGGATTAATAATCCAGGGAAATTAGTGCTATGGGGGAAGAAAGATGTCACATTTCCCACAGGACAATGATACCAGTTTCTCACAACCTGACATGTCCTTTATCTGCTGACTGTTGTTGTAATCTACAAATTTCACATTTTCTGGACATGTCTGATTCTGCTGTTTAACAGATTGCACTATTTAATCTAATTACCTCATTAAGCACATTTGCTACAAATATCTTGTGGTATTAATTATCAGAACATTGTTCTAAGAGATGTACACATTAGAGGAACAATCAAGAGATATTAGATCTTTCTGTAACTTTCAAAGACATACATTACTTTCTCCCAACTATCTTCTTATCCCAAAACTATTTAGACTCATTTGACTATTTAAGTCAATGGTACTCAATAGGGTTAGGGGAGTGAGTGGCAGGTGGAAAGTGATTTGTCCTCCCTCAGGTGACATTTGGCAACATCTAGAAATAATTTTAGTTGTCATATCTGGGGGTACTGCTAGCATCTAGTGGGTAGAGGCCAGGGATGCTGCTAAACATCCCACAGTGCACAGGACAGCCTAAAATGTCAATAATGCCAAGGCTGAGAAAATATAGCAGCCTTCCAATCTACATGAAAATACAGCAGAGAGAGATGAAAGGTTCGAGTAACAGGATAGCTCAGAATGCCCCCACTCCTGACTTCTTCACTCCAGTCCTGCCACAGTCCAGCATTAGATGAAGTCAACGATGCAGAAGAGAATGGCTGCCATCATAATGCAGGCCATGTTAATGAGTTCTATTTTAAGATATTAATTCATCCAAGTTCTGTAGCAAATGCAGTTATATTAGTTAGAAGTTTAAAGATTTATTTATTTATTTATTTATTTTTGAGTTGGATTCTCACTCTGTCACCCAGACTGGAGTGCAGTAGCCACTACCGGCCACTGCAGCCTCAACCTGCTGGGCTCCGGTGATCCTTCTGCCTCAGCCTTCCAAGTAGCTGGAACTACAGGCGCACACTACCATGCCCGGCTAATTTTTGATTTATTGTAGAGATGAGGTCTCGCCAAGTTGCCCAGGCGGGTCTTGAACCCGCGGAGTCAGGCAATCCACTCACCTCAGTCTCCCAAAGCGTGGGATTACAGGCCGAGCCACCGAGCACAGCTTAAAGATTTATTTTAAACATGTCACTCTGAAATATACCCAAGATATTAACGATGCATATGCTGCTTCCAAAGGTCTGGCTCAGGAGCACTTATGTCAGAAACCAATATTGTGGTTCAGCACACTCAACCTGGCAACCACTGCATTAACAAGGTGATTGCCAAGAAGCTCTCATATCGCAACTTTAATGATATAATCTATCTATTGTACAATTTCTTTTGTCTAAATGATCAGGGATACAGACTTAATTTTAGTTATGACCATAATATTAAAACTACAGTACTAAAGTCTATTAACATTTTTCTAAGGAAAACATATTAAAACTTCCCAAAAGAAGGACCATTATCCTAGGAAAACAAGTGTGTCTATAAATGACTATTGACATATAGATATTTATAGGTAATATCAGCAGAGGATCAAAAGTTCTTTTAAGTAAAGGACTTATTTCTAGGTTTGGAGCATATGACATAACCCTGCCTTGGAAGATGTGTCATATTGCCTGTTATTTCCATAAAAATAAAAATGTGAAATCATCAGATACTTTGTGTGTGTTTTACGGGGAGTTGGTCAAATTAAGTTTTTTTTTCCTTTTTTTTTTTTTATAGCAGGATTTATTGAAAAGACAGAAAAGCTCCCACAGCGGGAGGGGACCCGAAGGGGTTACTCAAAGTTAAGTTAATTTTCTTTTTAATTTTTTTGAGTTGGAGTCTCACTCTGTCACCCAGACTGGAGTGCAGTGGCTGCTCCCGGCCACCGCAGCCTTGACCTGCTGGGCTCCGGCAATCCTTCCGCCTCAGCCTTCCAAGTAGCTGGAACTATAGGCGCACGCTACTACGCCTGGCTAATTTTTTGATTTTTATTATAGAGATGAGGTCTCACCAAGTTGCCCAGGTGGATCTCGACTCGCGGACTCAGGCAATCCACTCACCTCAGCCTCCCAAAGTGCGGGATTACAGGCTGAGCCACAGAGCCTGGCTAAGTTAATTTTCAAATGCTATGCTTCATCAACATTTAGAATATTTGTTTTCTCTAGTTTAGGTAAAAGTTAAAGCTTATTTTAAGCAATAAAGACCACAGCTTTGGCCGGGCTTGGTGGCTCAGTCTGTAATCCCAGCACTTTGGGAGGCCGAGGTAAATGGATTGCCTGAGCCTGTGAGTTCGAGACCAGCCCAGATAACTTGGCAAGACCTTGTCTCTACAATAAATCAAAAATTAACCAAGCATGGTAGCATGTGCCTGTAGTTCTGGCTACTTGGAAGGCTGAGGCAGAAGGAACACTGGAGCCCAACAGGTAGACGCCAGGGTGGCATGAGCGTGCCACTGCCCTCCATACTGGGTGACGGAGTGAGACTCCAACTCAAAAAAAAAAAAAAAAAGACTACAGCTTTAATATACTGGTGCAACACAAAAGCTGCTTTAATAGAGCACAAGATAAACACATACTTTTGTTTGCTCACAAAGCAAAGTGGATTCCTCCAAAGTCATCTGTGAGAAATTTCTAACTTGCTATAAGAGAAAAAGCTACTTTTCTCATTGTACTTCCCCCTCCAAAAAAATATAAGGAAAAAACTCACTCTAAAATAATGGAAGAGGTCAGGTGCAGTGGCTCATGCCTATAATCCCAGCACTTTGGGAGGCCAAGCTGGGATGATTCTTGACCCTAGGAGTTTAAGACCAGCTTGAGCAACATAGTGAGACCTCACCTCTACAAAAAATTTTTAAAATTAGCCAGGAGTGGTGGTGTGAGCCTGTAGACCCAGTTACTCAGGAGGCTGAGGCAGGAAGACTGCTTAGCCCAGGAGGTTAAGACGGCAGTAAGCCATAAATGTGCCACTGTACTCCAGCCAGTGAGACCCCGACTCAAAAAAGAAAAAGAAAAAGATGAAAGGAAATTTGGAGGCCTTGCCTCTGTCTGGGATGGGGGACCAGGACATGAAACACAGACAAAGAAGACAATGCCTAAGACATGGAGTCTAGGTTGCATGTCAGAACACATTTAGGTAAAGACTCGAACCTACAACATGCCTGCTTGCTCTTGAAGCCTGGACCCACAAAGTTCTCAGGGACAAGTTTAGACCACTTGTCTAAACTTGGCTGGCCCTCCCGCTGACCTGGAAGGCTTAAGGTAACCATAGTAAAGGGCATTGACTTACGAGCCCTTCTCAGCTTTGCCAGCACAGCTTGCTGACACCTGCTGGCTCTAGCCTGGGCCTATATTTATTTAACTCATCTCCCTGTATTTTTTTATTTAACTCATCTCCCTCATCTGTAAGAGATGAAGAACACAGTACAGACTGCTAGTTCCTTCACAGGATATTAAGAAGAAAAACGAAATTGGCACCAAAGTCCTAAAGAGAGATGCCCTGCCCGCAGGTTCGAGACCCGCCTGGGCAGCGAGACCTCATCTCTACAATAAATCAAAAAATCAGCCGGGCATGGTAGCACATGCCTGTAATTCCGGCTACTTGGAAGGCTGAGGCAGAAGGATCGCCAGAGCCCAGCAGGTCAAGGCTGCAGTGGCCGGGAGTGGCCACTGTACTCCAGTCTGGGCGACAGAGTGAGACTCCGACTCAAAAAAAAAAAAAGAGACGCCCTAAGGCAACACGAAGTCACGTCCATGGCTCACGGGCCCGGACTCGCAGCCCTTCATCCACCAGGGCCCCTTGCAAGCCTGAGCAAAACACTGTGGGATCTCAACACAGAGCAGGCTCAGGCTTGAAATCTGTTCTCAGAATTGCTCACCTTTAGGACGGGCATAGCTGCTCGACAGCGGGCAGTCCTGCTGTTTTTGAGGAAGTGAGATTCATCCTGAAACGAAACAGTCATAGAAGTGAACACGGCCCACTCCTGAGTGGGCAGAGATGGAGCCCAGCTTGAGTTTGACGCTGGCACGATGTGTGCACCCTGGATACCTCCCTCAGTGCCTCCTCATGTGGGGAGACAGAGCAGTGGGTCCAGGCAAGCAGTGAGGTTCCGGTTTTGGACAAGTTGCTTCCTCTCTCTGGAGAGTTTTCCTCCTATAAAGTAGGGTCAGCGAACCCTGTCCCGCCCACCACCAAGTCTGCTCAAATGAACAACCACTGGTGGTTTTTGCTGCTTTCTAAAAGACACTGCATCTGTGTGGCACATAGTAAGTGTGCTGAAGACCACGATGGGTCCTGTATCCATGCCAAGCCCTGGGGGTGAGCCCCTGCCATGCAGGAAGGATGCCAGACACCCCACAACTGATCAGAGCATGCTATCAGTATTGTCCCTGAGGTGGGGGTAAGCAAAAGACTGGGGGGGGGAGCTGAGAAATGGGAAGAGACTATGAATCCTGTCCCCAAGGAACTGTTATGTTTAGAATGCAGTCTGGTTTTTTATAGCTCTGCATTCTATATATAAGCAAATACAGAATTTTCTAAATATTTTCTAAAACCAAAAGAGTAATGAATACACTATTAGCATTTGGGGGGAAATTTTCTAGTTTAGCACACAGATTCCTTGCTATGTAACTCTGAGCAGTGACTTAATCTTTTTATAGTACCAGTTTCTCCATCTGTAAAATAAGTATAACAGTTCCTGACGTATTGGGTTGCTATTAGTCTTTCATGGGTTAACACTTGTAAAGTCCTTAGAGCAGTCCCACCACTTAGTAAGTGCTCCAAGGTATCAGCTACTCTGTAACTGGGATACTAGAAGAAAGACCCCAGCTCTGGCTCTGAAGATGATCTATAAGAAATCCTCAGCTAGGATACACCAGAAGGTCCTCAGGAGCACAAAAGAGGGAAGTGGGAGATAACCCCCACAATGTCAGGACAGTCTCTAGCCCCAGACACCCAGAGTGGTATAGTCATATGTCTAACTGATGGTGAGTCCTCATGGTAGTCAAGAAAAAGGTGTTTCTAGAGAAAAAAAAATACAGAAAGAGAATATGAAAAGGAATGTACCCTTTCAACCAATAAGTAAAAATGTGCCAACATTGGAGTAAATCATAAAGAATGACTTAAAATTGAAGCCTCTTCTGAGAAGTGTGACACCTCAGAGCCATCACTATTCCTTCCTATGTTTCTTTGAATATAAGAGGATAGGGCTCTTCTGAACTGAAGAACAAACCAACTCGGAGGGTAAGTGGCTTGTCAAAAAACACATGGCAGGTTAAGTGATGGGCCCAGAAACAGAAAAACGTGAATTCTGAAGGCAGATGCAGCCCAGCTTTAATCAATAACTACAACTTGCTAGCTTCATGCCCATAGGCAAATTATGTTCCCGCTCTCACTGTCAGTTTCATCAGCTGTGAAATGGATAATTCACGAGGATAGAGAATAACACCTGCCTGGGGGCCGCTGGGAAGATCAGTGATTACATACATAAGTACCTAATATGAGGTCACACTCAAGAAATGAAGACGTTATTCTTCCCACACACTCTAGAGCCTTCACGATCATACTAGGAAACTTCTTTTAATGTTCTCATTTCACATGTGTGCTGACATCTTTTTAAAGCCACGCCTGAATTCGTGCCAAACCAAAAAAAGTCTCCCCCAAAGACTTGCTACCTGGAGAACTTTAAAAAACAATAAACACTTACATTTGCTTATGCTAAGAACACAGTGTGGCTCTCATGTCCACGACACAGTATAAGATCCCCTGAGGTCAGTAAATCGTATCTTCTCTTCTTTAAGCTCCCATAATACTTTTGTCAGCTGTGTTGACACACTCAGTACTGACAGAGATGGCCAGTTACCAATTCAGTTTAGACTTTCCTTAGAAAGTATGTAAGACATTAAAAGGAGGAAAGTCTGTAACTGAAAGATGTGCTGTCAAATCTGGAAACAAGACTCCAGTAAAGCCTTCTCTAAAAAAACAAGCTTTTCTCTAAAAAAGCGCTTTTAGGGGGTTGGGGGAAGGTATCTTCATATTGGCTGGAAGAAAACTTAATTGAATTTATGTCTGAGCCATTCTGACAAGACGGCACCAGACACAGGCACAGCCCTTACCAGCCAGGTGGTAGTCCCTGGAGCCTCAGGAGGTCTGGGGTCCACATGATGACCTCCATCCATGACTCACGCAGGGGGAGAGTCAGCACGAAACCCCCAGCAAAGTCCTACTCAATCACATTTTTTAAAAGCTCCCAGGAGATTCTAATATGTAGCCAGGGCTGAGAATGGTTTATTTGAGGCTGAAATGCCAGTTCCTCACAAAATAAAGACAGTGCTGTGATTTCTCCTAGAAACTGAGACTCAACGAGATTATAGATATGAAAGTTCTCAGAGCTTTTAAGAGGAAAGTTTCCAGAGAGAGAAAGTACTTAGAGACCTTGCCAAGTCACTTACAATGATGACAACTTTAAAAGGGGTTTTGAGTTGTTTTTCCAACTTGCTAAGAAGGTCAAAGCTGACAATGTTGACCAAGCCAGCTGTCAGGCGGTCCTTCCCGGTCACCACAACATTGATGCTATTTGGGTTCAGAGATGGCAGCCACCGAAGGAAGGCCTGTGGACCACAGGAGAGAACAAAATTACAGTGACAACCACCCAGCACAGCAGCTGTCAGTCGTGACCCCAGCCAACGCACCCATAGCATTCTCTCAATGCAGACTAACTTCAATGTTCCCTGAAAAACAAGCTCTGTCTTTCTCCCACCATACCTTCCTGCATCCGGCCATGAACAGTCATCCCCTCCACCTTCGGTTCACCAACCACTCCCCTTCACTGACAGGATACTTCCTCTGTCAGCAGTTCATGGTGTCTGTGGGTTTCACCACTATGATCTCTCACTAGATGGCAAGTGTCTGCAGGAAAGAATGTGACACTGTGTGTGTGTGTGTGTGTGTGTGTGTGTGTGTGTGTGTGTATCAGGATCTCACTCTGTTGTCCAGGCTGGACTACAGTGGTACAATCACTGCTCACTTCAGCCTTGACCTCCAGGACCCAGGCAATCCTTCCACCTCAGACTCCTGAGTAGCTGGAACAACAGGCGTGCACCACCACATCCTGCTAATTTTTTTATTTTTTATTTTTAGAGACACTGTCTTGCTGGTCTCCAACTCCTGGCCTCAAGTGATCCTCTCACCTCAGTCTCCCAAAGTGCTGGGATTCCAGGTGTGAGCCACCAAACCTGACCAAGAATGTGACACTCTTTAAGAAGAATTTTATAAAGGACTTAGCAGAGTGTAGTAACCTGAAGACAAATCCTGTTTACTGATGACAATGAAAAGATTTCTGTCAATATTTCTACCAATCTCTCTCCAGCAACCTTGGCATTTCTCGCCAAACCCTGTACCTGGAGCCAGTGGAAGGTTGCCAATGTGGCACCCAGAAATCTGGGTCCCCTGCCTCCCTGCCTGGGCCGATACTGTTCTGATGATACAGGGAATGCTGGCCTCTTCCTTAGCCTTGGGCCTGCTGACTACCTAACTCTTTCCTGGAATTTCTGAGAGTAGTATGGAAATCTAACAAAATATGTATTGAATGATTACTTTCTATGGGCACTGGCAGTGTTCAGATCACAAGGACAGGAAGAGAATGAGGCATTTTGTTTTCTGAGTTGGGGTCTCACTCTAGTCGCCCAGGCTGGAGTATTGTAGCATGATCACGGCTAACCACAGCCTCAACCTCCTGGACTCAGAGGATCCTTCTACCTCAGCCTCCTGAGTAGCTGGAATTTATGGCTGCATGCCACCACACCTGGCTAATTTTTTGCTTTTTTATGAGACGAGGTCTTGCTATGTTGTCCAGGCTCATCTCGAACACCTGGGCTCAAGCAATCTTCCCTCCTCTGCCTCCCAAAGTGCTGGGATTACAGGCGTGAGCCACCATGCCTGGCTTGAGGCATTGTTTTGATACCCATGTTTCAGGTTTTGCCTTCTTTTTGGTTGAATGGCACATCTAGGCATCAGGCTGATGGGCAGCAGGAGGTGCTGCCTCTTCTCCACAAGCAGCTTGTGGAGGCCCCGGGAAGAAGCCAGGCTGTGAGGAAGTCAAAGGCCCACATCAGCAGCATAAAGCTAGAAAACACAATGGAGCATAGACCAGGTCTTCCTTCTGCACTGAGTTTGCTCACAAGGATTTTTATGCCTTCCCAAGACGACTGTGATTCCTGGATTTGCATTAGATAAAGCTCAAAAGTGACAATGCAGTGTTCATGTCAGGATCTTCAGTCATAAAGTTATCAGGCAGACAGCGAGCATCCTATTCACATCACCCTCTGCAGATGCAAAAACTGGGCAGGAAGTGAGGAGGTGGGACTTCAAGATCCCATATGCGGCTTGTCGTTAGCAGAGAGCTTAGAGCTGACTCACTTAGGGATTCTGTTCTCCCATCTATAAACGGGGTTACTGTCTATTATGTCTACTGCATGGCTGTTACGAGATTAAGAAAAATTAAGGGCGTAAAAATAGTTTGAAAATTAAGTGTAAGCCAAGTACAGTGGCTCAAGCCTGTAATCCCAACAGGCTTGAGCCACTGGGAGGCAGAGGTGAGAAGACTGCCTGAGCCCATGGGTTCGAGACCAGCCTGGGCAACTTGGCAAGACCTCGTCTCTACAATAAATCAAAAAATTAGCTGGGTGTGGTGGCACATGCCTGTAGTTCCAGCTACTTGGGAGGCTGAGGCGGGAGGATCACCTGAGCCCAGCAGGTCAAGGCTGCAGTGGCCATGAGCATGCCACTGCACTCCAGCCTGGGCGATACAGTGAGAGAGAATTCAACTAAAAAGAAAAGAAAAGAAAAGAAAAGAAAATCAAGTGTGGTAGAAATGAAAGATCTTACTAGCAGGGGCAGAGAGGGCCTGGATTTGTCTGCGGACAGACATAAGTCTCTAAGCCAGGAACAACCACTTGGCTTTCTTCCCCAAAGGCACAAGCTGACTCTAACTCAGAATGCCACCAGCTTGTCCTCAGGAGCCACCTCCTCCTCTCTTCCCCTGCCTTCGCCTAAGAGAGGAGCCTTAAAGAGCCCCAGGCCCTGTCTCCAAACCATTATGTTCTGACTCTGGCACCAAAGAAAACTTTCTCTGTTAAAATCACAACGCAAAGAGGATTAACCTGCTCCCAGGTGAAGCGCACAGAGGACGGAACCACCACCAGGAGCGGCCACTCCTTCCGGTAAAAGGCTGCTATACAGATGGCTTGAATGGTCTTCCCCAGGCCCATGTCATCAGCAAGAAGCAGGCGGCCTTCTTTGGCTATGGCAAAACTGAAAGCAGACAAGGTGAGGATGGCACGTTTCCCCAGGGCAGCTGGCCCGCCCTCGCGTACAGCAGGGAAGCCCTGCTCTGGCGCAGGCTACTGCACAAGCCAGCACCGGCCCTCTCGCCATGGAACTTGCTCCCCCAAAAGGAAGGAGCTGGAGTCAATGAGGGGGCAGAATTTAAAAACACAGAGAGAGAAATTCAAAAAGGGGAAAACGTGGAACGGTGGTCAAAAGGTAGGGAGATGATCCAGAAGATAGTTAGGTCATGGAGGGCAAGGAAGGAAGCTTCCAGTAAGAGGCCTCGCCTCACCCAAGGCAAGCGAGGCCAGGGGACACATGCCGAGAAGCATGGTGTGAGCTCACGACCAGGGCTGAGGAGGGCACACTGGCGCACTCCAGAGCCCACCAGAAAGGAAAGAATGAGAAGAGCTATGAGGGGAAGATACGCTTTCTGAAGATCAGGAAGCATTCGGGATGCATGAAGACCAAGGAGGGAGCTGGCCAAGACAGAAAACATGGAGAAGACGAGGACCCACAGAGGAAAGGAGAGAGCAAGGGTGTCTGTCCAAGAGGGAGCACCAACCTGCAGCTTCCAGGATTCCAAAGCCCTTACGCCAGAATCCTCAAGAACTCTAGGCTGCACACCGCCTTTCTAAATGGTCTGGAACATTGTTTCCAGAGATGGAAACCGAGCAGATCTCTGGGCAACCAGAGATCAGTAGTGCGTGGGCACAAATGGTGTCATGGTACAGCTCTCCTGTCCTCCCCAAAGTCATAGTGAGTCACCCAGGAGAGAGGGGGCAGCCATTCCCGCAGCCCCACCTGGGCTGCCACCGGGGAGAAATGGAGAGCCCTGCACGGGACCACTTCACCTCCCCTGAACAGGCCCAGCCTCCTCTCTGCACACCCACCTCTGTGAAATCTTTTGGGCCATTCTGGGATCAACCCACAACACAGACAGATGGGGAGGGCAGGTGTGAAAAGATTTTTTTGGGCCTCACTTTCTGATTTATAAAATTGGTGGCCGAGGAGGACAGACAGTACCAGTACCTAAGCAACTAAAGCCATGGAGAGCTCCACGCCCTCTGAATGTCTTTTGTTTCAGCCTCCTCAGCTTTACCATCTACAAGTTCCAGAAGTTTGGTCCATCTGGTCACCCTCAAAGCAGAATGGACCACCTGAAATTCACATTCTCTCCTTTTTTCCAGGCTTGAGGTAGCCTAATTAAGAAGGAAAGTGGCCAAAAAATGGCAACAAAGAAAAGAAAAAGCCTAGGCAGGGCAAGGTGGCTCACACCTATAATCCCAGCACTTTGGGAGTCTGAGGTGAGAGGACTGCCTGAGTCCACGGGTTTGAGACCAGCCTGGGCAACTTGGTGAGACCTCATCTCTACCATAAATCCAAAAATTAACTGGGCATGGTGGTACATGCTTTAGTTCCAGCTACTTGGAAGTCTGAAGTGGAAGGATCGCCTGAGCCCAGCAGGTCAAGGCTACAGTGGCTGTGAACATGCCACTGCACTCCAGCCTGGGTGACAGAGTGAGACTCCAATTCAAAAGAAAAGAAAAGAAAAGAAAAAGCCTGAATAACAGAGGAACAACAACACAACTGTTATTCTCTAAAGAGTAGTTTGGGATAATAGAAAGAAATGCTATACTCAAAAATTAATCCATCAATCAGAAAACACGGATTTAAGCTACAATTACACTTTTGCAAGCTGAGTCACTTTAGGCAAATGACTGTCTTTCTGTACCTCAATTCACTTACCAGTTGTAAAGGACCACTTGGGTATTAGAGGATGCTGCTATTTCTAAGAGACTTTGCACACCCCAGTCAAGGCAAGCAAGGCCAGGGAACTCTGTAAATTTCAGGGTGTGTGCAACTGCAGTTCTTGCATAAAAAAAGAAAAAGCATGGAATTGATAGCCCTACTTCCCCAATGCCAAACCCTCACCTCTTGAGAATATAAAAGTTAAAATCTGTATTTAATTCGAAATCCGGGCATTTAAAAAAGTTATTATTATTGTTATTATTTTTAGAGTCAGAGTCTTGCTCTGTCACCCAGGCTGGAGTAAAGTGATGTGATCACAGCTCACTGCAGCCTCTGACTCCTAGGCTCAAGCAATCCTCCTGAGTAGCTGACTACAGGGACATGCCACCACGCCTGGCTAAGTTTTTATTTTTTGTGGAGACAGGGTTTCACAATGTTGCTTAGGCTGGTCTGGAACCGCTGGCCTCAAGCAATCCTCTGATCTTGGCCTCCCAAAGTGGTGAGATTGTAGGCATGAACTGCCACACCTGGCCTAATTAAAAAGTTTTGAAGAAAGATTATAAGTACCATTAGCAGCAGCTTGCAGCCACAGAGGGAGAAAGATATCCGCCGGGGCTGCCTCACACACTGAGCCTCTCCCAAGGGTAATGGGTTTAACCGGGAAGGCCAGCACTCACCACGTGGGCCCAAAGATCACTAACGGAGCCAGGAAGAACTTGGATGCTGAAGATGAGGCTGCTTGGGGGCTGGGGCTGGGCGAACTATACTTCAGCTCTAAAGCAGGCAGAGGAAGAAGGATCCAAGGGAACAGCCACCCTGAGCCTGGTTAAAACAAGGCCCGAAGGACATCTCAGCCGACGAAGGATTGAGATGGCAAAGCAAGATGAAGCTTTGCAAAGTGTGCTATCTGAGAGGGACGGAAGGGAAAGGAAGCAGAGTGGTGGGCAGGGCTGGGGCCCTGGGGATGTGGTCAAGTGCACTGTGCCCAAATGGCGCACAGAGCCCACACCCTGGCAGACACGTGGGCAAGCTCCCTCCAAATTACCACTATCAAGCAGCAGGGAAGGCAGGCTGTCCCAGTTTGTCAGTTTCATTAACAACTGAGGTTCCTTCCCTTGCACAGGACTTTGTCTCCAATCGTGCACCTAAGAACAGTTCTAACTCTTAGTATTTCTGGACACACGATGAGGACTTCCTCTTTCCTCTTCTTGAACTACTATATTTTCAAGAGGAGGTAAGTTCAAACCTGGCAGTTTGTTTCTTCTAAGAAACCATAGAAAAGGGACAGGTCAGGACACAAGTTTATCTTTTATCTTTCTCTAAAAGAGCACCCTGACTTTTTTTGGGAAACCGTACCCTTCCACTCTCAGTTCAAGTATTTAGGGGGAGCAGGCCACACCCTCTGGCACCAGGGATGGGCCAATCACCCAGCCTAACTAGACTTCAAGACTCCAAGGCCTCAGTGATTGGTTCCAGCGTCAGTCATCAGGTTTAAGCCACTGCATCAGGGAAAAGGTGCTTGTGTGGGTTGCTAATGAGCTGATGGACTGCAAGCTGGAAGCCCCTGGACGCCCTGGCTGCCACACTTCAGCACAGGGCTGAGAACAGAGCAAACTGAGAAAGAAGGGCTGAGAGAGAAACAGAGACACCACATTTCCTACTACATGCATTGAGAAATATTATTTATTTTTGAGTTGGAGTCTCACTCTGTCGGTCAGGCTGCAGGGCAATGGCAGAATCACAGCACGCTGCAGCCTTGACCTCCTGGGCTCAGGCGATTCTCCCATCTCAGCCTCCTGAGCAGCTGGGACTACAGGCGTAGGCTACCATGCCCGGCTAATTTTTAAAAAATTTTTGTAGAGACAAGGTCTCGCCATGTTGCCCAGGCTGGTCTCAAACTTGTGGGCTCAAGCAAACCTCCTGCCTTGGTCTCCCAAAGTGTTAGGATTCCAGGCATGAGCCACCACATCCAGCCCTCCTCTTTTCTTAGGCTCGCTTGAATTGAGTTTCTGCAATCCAGAGTGAACTCATGGAATCTGAAATCAGTGGTTACAATAAGGCTTTGTAGCTGTACACCTGGCTATCTAATGCTGAGATTCTTTTAGATATCTGTGGAAGATGAATGTTCATAAAAGAGGAAGCATCAGAATAGTCCATGTTGAGGGATGAAATCTGAGTGAGAGCGAGAGGAAGATCAAAACCTACTTGACTCCAGTTCTCTGAAAGGGCATCAGATTATATACAAGCTTGGAGTCCACTTCAGAAAGGTCTGCCTCTGGGACATCTGCCGTGAGATGTAGAGACGTCTTCTTGAGCTGAGAAGCAAAAGCCAAGGTGAGAGTCGTGGGCAGGGGATCCAGCTGAACTTGTGGGAGGCAGCGCACCCTTTTAACTGGAAAGAAGAACAGAGGCGTATGAGCTGGAAATGTTCATGCCTAAAAGATCCGGGGAAAAAGAAGGGGCTGCAGAACATGAAGTTCAATAACCGGAGTTCTGCTACATACCATCTTCTCAAAAAGTTTAACTGGAGAGAAAATCAGAGATTGACAGTTGCATCCTGGGCGAGCTACATGAACCCAGTGACCAGTTTCCCGCTCTAGTGTTTTTTTTTGTTTTTTTTTTGAGTTGGAGTCTCACTCTGTCATCCAGTCTGGAGTGCAGTGGCACGCTGCTCATAGCCACCACAGCCTCAACCTGCTGGGCTCAGGTGATCCTTCTGTCTCAGCCTTCCAAGTAGCTGAAACTTCAGGCACACACCATCACACCTGGCTAATTTTTTTATTGTAGAGATGAGGTCTTGCCAAGTTGCCCAGGTTGCTCTCAAACCCATGGGCTCAGGCAATCCTCTCACCTCGGCCTCCCGAAGTGCTAGGATTATAAGCATGAACCACTGCACCCGGCCTAGTCCTTAATTTCTGCAAATAAGAGGCAGTCAATAATGCCAACTTGATTTGCTATACTACACAAACACTGGAACAAACTATAAAGTGTTCTCGTGACAGATTTTTTTTAAACCTAAAGAAATTTTTTAAAGTATCTCAGTATTCCCATTCAAATAAATAATGACCCACGTTCTTAAAAAAAATCACCTAGAAAGACCCATAGAAAAGTACATCTTAAACAGAATAAATCTTGTCTTGTTTCCAGTCTTCTGATGCTTTATTTTGATGATTTTGACGTCTGAGGGGACAGAGAACCCTATTATCTGTCCATGAGTAAGGAAGCACTGTGCTCTGTACAGAGAAGTTGCTAGGTGTTTCTAGCAAAGGATAGTAGTGCTAATTAAAAATAATAACAACAAAAGGCAGAGTCCATGCAAAGGCCAGAGAATGATAAAAACGTACATTTTTTGACCTTTTCCGTAACGATCTCCCTTTGAGAGGTGAATTTTGCAGCAGTGATTTCTGTGGTGAAGCTGCTAAACATCCTTTAGTCTGCAGTTGACTTGAGGGCGCCTTACCTGTTCTCCAAAGCAGAGCTCAGCAAGCTAAGGCCTGTGGGCCAGATTGAGCCACTGCTTGTGTTTTTTTTAAACAAAGTTTTACTGGGACAGCCAGGCCATCCATTTATGTTTTGTCTGTGACTGCTTTCACATGACAACAGCAGAGCTGAGCAGCTGGGACAGAGACGGCATGGCCCTCAAAGCCTGACATATTTGCCATCTGGCCCTTAAGTTTACCAAATGATAAACACTCAGGTGATGGATACCCCATATACTCCAACCAGATCGTTATCATTCTATGCATGTAATGAACATGTGTACCCCATAAATATGTAAAATATTATGTCAATAAAAGAGAAGAAGCTTCCAAACCCCTGCTAAGCTTAAAGCCCACACTATTACTTAAAGTGACTATAACTCAGACTCTTTCAATTTACATCTAGGGGCCTTCACTTTCCTTCCAAGTACACTGGTCCTGGATGCTTACATAATGAATGGAGAAATCCCCTTTAGTCAGGGCTATTAACCCAAGTGGGAAGAATAACCTATTTGGTATCTTCATGGAGAGGAAAGTAGATTAACTGCACTGATCTTGCTTTTTGAAAAAACTTAGTCTCACTTATTTTAAGTTTTTTTGTTTGTTTGTTTGTTTGTTTTTGAGTTGGAGTCTCATCTGTTGCCCAGGTTAGAGAGCAGTGGCACGCTCACGGCCACTGCTGCCTCAACCTGCTGGGCTCGGGCCATCCTTCTACCTCAGCCTTCCAAGTAGCTGGAACTACAGGCATATGCCACCACGCCCAGCTACTTTTTTGATTTACTGTAGAGACAAGGTCTCGCCAAGCAAGTTGCCCAGGCTGGTCCTGAACCTCCCAAAATGCTGGGATTATAGGCATGAGCCACCATGCCCAGCCAATTTTAAGTTTTAAAAAGAGAAAAAAAAAGTCCTGTATTCAATAAAGAAACAGAAAAAGAATAAACCAGAGAGATAAAACATATAATTCTTATATGTTAAGAATTAACTTAAATGTTATAGGTTAACAATTTTAAAGTTACAAAAAAGGCGACAGGCCTGGAGGTCTCTGGCAGAAGAATTATCAATAAACTACTGATCAAGCCTGCGGTCCTGTGAGCTGTCACTTTTGAGATGTCCTTCCCTTCTGTCATTTTCCTTTGAAAAACCTAGTTAGAAAAGTGACCGTTGTTTACAGTTCTTCAATTACTCTTTACCCTTCACTTTACTTTTCTTTTCTTTCTTTTTCTTTTTTGAGTTGGAGTCTCACTGTCGCCCAGGCTGGAGTGCAGTGGCACGCTCACAGCCACCACAGCTTTGACCTGCTTGTCTCAGGTGATCCTCTTGCCTCAGCCTTCCAAGCAGCTGGAACCACAGGCATGTACCACCATGCCTGGCTCATTTTTTGATTTATTGTAGAGATGAAGTCTTGCCATGGTGCCCAGGCTGGCCTCAGATCTGTGGGATCAGGCAATCCTCTCGCCTCCGCCTCCGCCTCCCAAAGTGCTGGGATTACAGATGTGAGCCACCACGCCCAGCTTGCCCTCTACTCTTCAGGGGCACCCTGAGAGTCAGTCACCCACTAAGAGGCTAATTATCCTCAGATACCCAGTAAAGGAAACCAAAAAGAGAAACTGGGCATATTTTATTTCTACCCAGTATTATCTGAAATACTAAGGTTATTGGTTCTCTATTCCACAAGGTCATGTTTTCTTAATATCGTCACAAATATTCCAAAAGTCTTCTGCCACAACCATCAATTGGTTACCGTTGCAAAGACTGGTATGAACATGCAGGGCTGAGTCATCTAAGGCTACCTCCAATTGCTTTGTATTTTCAATATATTTAAATCCATTTCTGTCCTTCGCTAAATATAAGTACCAGTTATTTCTGGAAACTGTTTCCATGAACAGAATCACCACGAGAGGAAATTAGGCAAGGTTGGCGGCTTTAATATAAAATAGGCTATCTATATTGATGTGGAAATACATTTTATAGCTCCAAATTAAATCTGATCATGCTGGTTTCTGCACACTTCAGGAGACTGAGCACTCCATGTGCTTCCAAAAACCATTTTCATTTTAATCCTAGTGATCTTTAGAATTCCAATACCTGATGAAAGCTAAGAAAGAACCAACGATCTGGCTGGTGTGAAAGGAAGTGCTTTGTAAGCATTATGTTCTTTCAGTCATTTAAGAGGAATAAAACCAACAGGTACTCTGTCTCCTACAAACTACTGTCTCCAAAATCCTATGCTGCTAGCTCAGCCAAGTGGGTGTTTCTGAGAAAGCCAGCGCTCCCTGTTAAGGACTGCCTCTATGGTCCCTTCCCTGGGCCTGGGAGATGACAGGCATGGGCTGTCTGGCTTCATGAGTCACCTAGAAGTCATTTCTGCAAGACAGCTCTTTGGCAGAACGCTACTAGCCACACAGCAGAAAGAAGCTACTGTTTTCAAATAGCAGCCGAAGAGACAAGACTGTTGAGAATCCTTCTGGACTGCGACAGCCAAGGGAAAGCAAAGGGCCTTATGCCAATTTCACTACGGGCAAAAGGCTCCAAGTCACTTAGAAAAGAGCAAAGAGGGAAGCTGTCAGATTTGCCTTACTAGAGAAAGTAACTCTCACTTTCTACCGAGGAGCACTCATAAACTCAGGCCTCATTCAGTTCTTACTCAGTGTCATACACACACGCTCAGTAGCTCGGGGTCAACCACTGAATTTCTCTCATAAGGAAGAAGACCTTAGGGTGAGGAGAGAGGTGTGCATTCCCCTCTCAGCATGTTACAGGCTCACAGTATGTTAATGATGAAATGAGAGCCAAGGTGGGAACTGTGCTGTATTCTCTCCCACCTTCTTAGTTTATGAAACTGGCTTCTACATTTTCCTTTTTTTTTTTTGAGTTGGAGTCTCACTATGTTGCCGAGGCTGGAATGCAGTGGCACGATTGTAGCTTACCGCAGCCTTGACTTCCTGGGCTCAGGAGATCTTTCTGCCTCAGCCTTTGAGTCACTGGGACTACAGGAAGGTACCACCATGCCCGGCTAATTTTGTGATTTTTTTGTAGAGACGAGGTCTCATTATGTTGCCTAGGTTGGTCTTGAACTACTGGGCTCAAGTGATCCTCCACTTCGGCCTCCCAAAGTGCTAGGATTACAGGCGTGAGCCACTGCATCCAGACAGAAATGGCTTCTAAATTTCATAATGGGTCAGATTGTAAGTGCAGATGGTATTTCTAGTCTTATTTAGGTCACTGGATTTATTGTGACCTTTGCAATGCTCCCAATAAGAATAACCATTATTTCCTTTCTATGGGCCCAAGCTCTTTCCAATCTATGAAATAAGAAGTATCAGTCTTATCTTCCACAGACACTATGATAGCATGCAAATACTCTACATCTAGAATTCTTCACTCAGGATCCATGGACTCATTAGTATCAAGTGCTGAATTTCATATGTGGCAGGCACTATGTACATTTTTCTGGGTGAAGAATTCACTGTTTTCACGAGAGATTTTAAGACGTCTATGGTTCACAAAAAATTAGGAACCACTACACAAGGGGGACCCCAAAGGAAACGGCATCTTGTGGAAGGTGGGTCCCCTATACTACAGGCTTTCCCCACTAGGTAAGTGTTCTAGGAGCCAACTGGCATCAGTGTACCAGCTAGTGTTGTTGTGAAAGGATGTGGTCAGCCTCAGCAACTTTTTTTCTGGAGATTCTTCCATACATTTGTGCATTTCATGATGGGTGACTGACTAGTGCACCCGCCCACACCATGCTGAGTGTTTGGCAGTTTTTCACGAAGAACGGCATGACCCGTGTGCCCCACCCTCCCTGTTCACCCAGTCTTGCCCCAAGTGACTGTTTTGTGTTCTTCAATGGAAAACGTCCTCAAAGGAAAATACTTTGCTGATGTGAAAGACGTGAAACAAAAAACAGCAGACGCACTCAAGGGGATCGAAATGGGTGAATTCTAAAACCGTTTTGAGCAGTGGAACAAGCACTTCAATAGGTGCATCAAACAGAGAGCACTTGGAAGTGACTGAAGTTTAAGCATGTGAGAATAAATACACAATTTTAAATAAATAAATTTCATTTTGGGGGGTTTTCCCATCGTATAATGCTATGTGAGTCATGAGCCATGGTTTTTCCACGTTATATTTATCCGACAATGCTGTAAGTATCCAGCTTTTTGTTGTTCTACAACAAGCCAAGCCTTTATAGTGAACATAGCTACTTGTTTCTTAGTTGAGAGCCGCAGAGGCAAAAAGGAAAGAATCGCTCCTATTTCTCATCGAAAATTCAGCTGTGGCCCCACCATTCCCTCTGAATCCTAAGTTCCCAATAGCAGCATCCAGAAAGTCTCAAGAGTAATGTGAGCCATCCTTCCTGCTTCAGCCCAGCTGCACTGACACTGAGTATCATATTAAAATCTAATCTTGTAGTTCACTACAAGTCTTTGCTCAAGGAATCAAAAACTCTTCCTTTATGTTTAATTCCTATGTCAGTAGAGCAAATAAGGATTAAAGACTCCCATTTTTTTAAACTAAAGAGACAAGTGGGACCCAAAATGTTGAATTATCTACCCAATGTCACACAGGTCACATAAGAAGGAGACTAAGGGAACGATCCAGCTTTTCCCTCTTTGCTAAAGCCCTGGCCTGACAGGTAAGATGGTCATGACCCAGAGTTTCCAGGGTCGGATCAGGTCTCTCCTGGCCTGACAGGTAGCAACAAGTCCTCGGAGGTCACCAGGAGGAACACAGCTGTGTAGCTGCATACCCACCACAGGATCATTACAGATGGATGAGGAATGCTGTCGGAGACAGGACCATGTCTCCCCTTCCCAGGCATATTAAACATACTGCCCCATCTAAGCAGAGCACACAGAAGAAAAGAGGGGAGCCCAAGGTGGCTGCTGCTTCTTGCAGTTGTGGTATCTGCACACATAGCCCCTTCCCTTGGTCAGTCTCTAAAGTGCTTGTTCAAATGCTTAAGATCCCTGGCCTAACTTCTGCATCTGACAGAACTCAGCCCAGTACCTCACAGGGTTACTGTGAGGATTACATGAAAGTTAGATATAAAACGCTTCTAAAAGTATGTGTGGAAAACAACAGGCACTCAACTAAAGCTAGTCATTATGAATTACTGTTATTACATCATCTGCTAACAGTATAGTGTAGCAGAAGTGACACACAGTGTTAACTAAAAAAGGCGAGCATCTTACTACTCAACAATAGCTAATTATTGAAATACAGGGATTTCTCTTCTTATGAAACTCTCCTACCTTCTTGATCCTCTAGCTCCAGAAGTAAACTGAGAGCCTGTTCTTAGAGGTCACCTAAGGTAGCTTCCACCTAAGCTAAGCAATCTAGCTTAGAAGAGGCCCTGCGGTTGTGTGGGCTATCATAAAGCCACCATCTCGGTGGATGCAGACGAGGCTGCCCGAGAACATCTTCTCCTTCACTTACCCTGTACTCAAATGTACCACTGCAGCGAGGGAGGAGGAGTCTTTTAAAATACATTACATTTAAAGTGGATTATTAAAACTTAACAATAACATGCTATAAACAAGCAAGGAGGGCTTCTCACTTAGTTCATTGTGCTCTTCCAAGAGAAAGTTCCACTTCCTGGTCTTGACATCTGTAATGAGAAGAAATAAATAAGCAAACAGGACACCTTGCCCTCCTGCCACATGATCACACCTATTTATTCTCTGGCTTCAGAACTTCCATCAGGCTTGGGTGATGGGGCTGGTCCTATACTTGGCACCAGGAATAAAGAAATGAAGAGAGTACTTGCCCTTGAGGCTTCCACAGTATACAAGAGGGCAGACAAGCAGAGACGGGACCACACTGTGTTGTGAGAGTTGTGATAAAAGGTGCCATGGGGATAACATGACTGGGCATGACCCAGCAGGCCAGAAATTCCCTGAACATCCAAGTCAGGGAAGGCAACTGCAGTTCACACCTCGGCAGCACTCTCTCTAAGCCAGGCACGGTGCCAAGATCAGTCACACCACCTCATCTGCCCTCACACCTCTTTGAGGTAGGCTGCTGTTAGCTCCATTTTATACAAGGCAAACAAGTTGCAGGTGGTCAGAGTGGTCAAGCTGTCTACGTTCAAGCTTGTCTATGGGCAAGTCATGTAAAAACTCTGTGCCTGTTTTCACTTCTGAAAAATAAGGATACCACAGCCCCTACCTCACAGGGTTACTGTGAGGATTACATGAAAATTAAATACAAAATGCTTATAAAAGTATGCTTGAAGGCCAGGCGCAGTGGCTCAAGCCAGTACTCCCAGCACTTTGGGAGGCTGAGGCAAGAGGACTGTCTGAGCTCAGGGGTTCAAAACCAGCCTGGGAACTTGGTGAGACCTCGTCTCTATGATAAATCGAAAAATAAGCCGGGCATGTTAGTGCACGCCTGTAGTTCCAGCTACATGGAAGGCTGAGGTGGAAGGATTGCCTAAGTCCAGCAGGTCGAGGTTGTGGTAGCCATGAGCATGCCACTGCACTCCATCCTGGACAACAGAGGGAAACTCCAACTCAAAAAAAAAAAAAAAGGGCTTTACAAAAAAAAAAAAAAAAAGCCTAGGTGCAGTGGTTCATGCCTATAATCCCAACACTTTGGGAGGCTGAGGTGAGAGGATTGCCTGAGCCCATGGTTCGAGACGAGCCTGGGAAACTTGGCGAAACCTCATCTGTACAATAAATCAAAAAATTCGCTAGGCATGGTGGCATGTGCCTGTAGTTCCAGCTACTTGCAAGACTGAGGCGGAAGGATCACCTGAGTCCAGCAGGTTGAGGCTGAGGTGGCCATGAGCATACCACTGTACTCCAGCCTGAGCAACAGAGTGAGACACCTACTCAAAAAACAAAAAAGTATGCCTGGAAAACAATGGGCATTCAAGTAAAGCTAGTCATTAGGAATTACTGTTAATATATCATCTGCTAATAGTATAGTGTAGTATAAATTACACACAATATTAACAAAGAAAGGCAAGCATCTTACTGCCCAACAAAAGCTAATTGTTTAAATACATGGTTTTGTCTACTAATCTGCTTTTTGAGAAAATCAAGAAAGCCTGATCTCAAATGCTATCTGTAGAGCAAAAATTAATTCTTCACTGAATGGTCATTTTGAAAACAAGGTTGTCAGAAAGAAGCATCATGAACACGGTGAGTCAGTTTCAGGAAAAAGCAAGGCAGCCCAGGTATAACCTGATGGAAGGAACAAAAGTCAACAGATGAACAACCAGTGTAGGATGAGGACAGGAAGACTCTTCCTGACAACAGCTTGACTGTGACAGTGGCAGAGCAGCAGATGGGAAGAGCTGTGACTAACAGCCAAGGCACAGAGAAACTCCAACCATGGGCTTTGGATGTCTGGGTGTGGGCAGGATCAGGTATCAATATTTTAGCTACACCCGCTCCCAAAATGGCAGACTGTGTCAGGAGTGTGATTCTGCAGAGGGGAGCCAGACACAGATCACTGTATTCGCCTTCTAAGAGCCGCCCCAAGCTGAAGCTGAACATCTGAGGGGCAGGGGAGGCAGAGGGTCCTGGCCCTTGAGGAAGCAGCTCAACTCATGACCATTCTTTTTTTTTTGAGTTGGAGTCTCACTCCGTCGCCCAGACTGGAGTGCAGAGGCCGCTCCCAGCCACCTCAGCCTCGACCTGCTGGGCTCTGGCGATCCTTCTGCCTCAGCCTTCCAAGTAGCTGAACTACAGGCGCGCGCTACCACACCCGGCTAATTTTTTTATTTTATTGTAGAGATGAGGTCTCACCAAGTTGCCCAGGCGGGTCTTGAACCTGCGGGCTCAGGCAATCCACTCACCTCAGCCTCCCAAAGGCGCGGGATTACAGGCTGAGTCACTGAGCCCGGCTGACCATTCTTCTCACATCAGTTCAAATTCCATCCATCTGAGGGATGAGTAGGTGACAGCCAGCATCACCCTCATCCTGAAGGAGCCTGAATCCTACTGAAAGATCCTGTTGGGCTAGTAATTCTAGAGGCATCTTCTGTGACGCTGTCTGAATGTGATATCTCAGGGCATAAGGCTTTAAGGGTCTAAGTTCTACTTGCCTAGATAAAAGACTATAACTAAGAATGGGACAATATCAATCCAAAACAGCCAAGTAGATTTTATGTTTTGTAGAGACAGGGTCTTTTATCTTGGGGGGTCAGGGTCACACTGTTGCCCAGGCTAGAGTGCAGTCACAACTGCAGCTCACCGCAGCCTGAAACACCTGGGCTCACGCGAACTTCCCATCTCAGCCTCCCAAGTAGCTGGGACTACAGGTGTGTACCACCATACTCAGCTAATTTTTGTATTTTCTGTAGAGACCAAGTCTTGCCATGTTGCTCAGAGTGGTCTCAGACTCTTGAGCTCAAGCAATCACCCTGGCTCAGCCTCTCAAAGTACTGAGATAACAGGCATGAGCCACTGTGCCTGGTCAGAAACAGGGTCTTGAATTTGTCCAGGCTGGTCTTGAACCCCTGACCTCAAGTGATCTTCCTGCCTTGGCCTCCCCACGTACTGCGATTACAGGTGTGAGCTACCGTGCCTGCCAGCCATGTAGTTTTAATTTTTATTGTAATTTTTGTAGAGAGGAGGTCTTTCTATGTTGCCTAGGCTGGTATCAAACTCCTGGGCTCAAGCAATCTTTCCGCATCAGCCTCCCAAAGTGTTGGGATTACAGATGTGAACCATTGCACTGGCCCCACATAGTTGTTTTTTGTTTTTTTTCTTTTGAGTTGGAGTTTCATTCTGTCACCCAGATTGGAGTGCAGTGGCACACTCACAGCCACCCCAGCATTGACCTGCTGGGCTCCAGCGATCCTTCCGCCTCAGCCTTCCAAGTAGCTAGAACTACAGGCACGTGCTACCATGCCCAGCTAATTTTTTTTACTTATTGTAGAGATGAGGTCTTGTCAGGTTGCTCAGGCTGGTCTCGAACCCTCGGGCTCAGGCAATCCACTCGCCTCAGCCTCCCAAAGTGCTGGGATTATAGGCTGAGCCACCAAACCCGGCCTCCATGTAGTTTTTAAAGACAACCTGGCCTGAACTAAGACAAACCCAGGTGTCAGTCCACAATTTAAAGCTGCTTCAGCCCCTCATTCCGACTGGGAGCTTTTGAAGAACGTCACAAAAAATAAAGCAAACTATTCTGCTTTGCCGGTGGTTTTCTTTTCTTTTTTTTTTTTTGAGTTGGAGTCTCACTCTGCCGCCCAGACTGGAGTGCAGTGGCCGCTTCTGGTCACCGCA
>NW_007245980.1:56606-58841 GCF_000164805.1 Carlito syrichta
TCCTTCTGCCTCAGCCTTCCAAGAAGCTGGAACTACAGGCGCGCGCTACCACGCCCGGCTCATTTTTTGATTTATTGTAGAGATAAGGTCTCACAAAGTGGCCCGGGCGGGTCTCGACCCGCAGGCTCAGGCAATCCACTCACTTCTGCCTCCCAAAGCACGGGATTACAGGCTGAGCCACTGAGCCCAGCTTGCCAGTGGTTTTGAAACCTGGCTAATAATTTGGCTCACCTCAAGATTTTTAAGTATACTAATGCCCAGGCTCACCTTAGACCAAATGAACCAGCATCTCTGGGTAAGAACCAGGCACCCATGTTTTTGAATTAGTCCAGTGATGCCGATGGGCCGCCAGAGTGGAGAAGCACAGTGGTATGTAACCAGCAGTAGCATGTGAGAAATGCAAATTTTTGCTTCTAGCCTAGAGCTACAGAATCAGAAACTCCGGAAGTGGGGCCCAGTGATCTGTTTTAACTCCTCCAGGTGGTTCCTGTGCATGCTCAAGTTGGAAAACCACTGTCTAAATTTATGTAGATGAAGGCCTTTATTTTTATGGCAACCACCTGTTTTTCTGCTCTGCAAAGGCCAAAATAAAAACTGATGGGGCCAGGGGCAGTGGCTCATCCCTGTAATCCCAGAGCTTTGGGAGGTCAAAGTGGAAGGATCTTTCAGGCCAGGAGTTCAAGACCAGCCTGAGCAATAGAGCAACACCATGTCTTTGCAAAAAATAAAAATTAGCTAGGCATGGTGGCACATGCTTGTAGGCCCAGCTACTTTGGAGGCTGAGATGGGAGAATCACTTGAGTTCAGAAGGTCAAGGTTGCAATTAACTATGATTGCGCCACTGCACTCCAACCTGGGTGACAGAGTGAGACCCTATCTCTAAAAAAAACAAACACAACAAATGGGTTAAATGGCTAAAGCAGGAATTTTTACCTGCTTCTACCAAGAAGACATTGGCCAGGTAACTGGGGAAAATTGGGGGGGTGTCCTCTTTGAGAGGCCTTAATGACAAAACAGTCCCCACTATGTGCTCACTAACTGGAATAATTTAGATGTCACCCTTCTATAGTAAGAGGAGAACAGGAAGATTCTACCAAGGAAGTCATTTTTGAATATTCAAGATGGAGAAAAACTGAGATCACAGACCACTATACATTCTGGGAATCGGACAGAGACCAAGTACTTGCCATATTTTCTGGAATCCATCTGTTTAAACAGCGCAATCAGGTTCTCTGAATAACTGATGTCTGCCTCGAAGCGGGCGCGGGAGATGAGCATGCACTGCCCTTTGACAAAGGCAAGGGACGGAGCTGAAGGGAGGCTGGCCTGTCCCCCGCTGCTGGTGGAGGGTGACTCCTCGCTGCCATCCACCCCTTCCAAAGGCTTCAGGGTGACTGTGGGGAGATGCTGGACGGCTTTCACTGTCAAAGAAGAGGAAAATAACAGAAGTGACAAAGCAGAGGACTCTGATGTGGCCCTAGGATGCTCAAGCAGACAGGGGAGGAAGGAGAAAGTGAGGCGGGGACAAGGTCAACGTGGGCCACATTTGGCAGGTAGGCAGGAAAGGCGTTGCTAGATTAGGAAGGTGTGCAAGTGTCCTTTAATGGAGACTTTGGGAATTTCAATATTTATTGAATGTAACTTTTTATTCTTAAGTTTTTCAAATTAAAAAGCTTAAAATTCAGACATTAGCAGAGGAAAGCTCACCAGGATGAATAAACTTACTAGATAATTTCTGTGGCTGTGTTGGAGAAGCCACGAAAGTCAACACATCACAAATCACCACTTAACCCTATTCCCAGGTCACTGCTTTGCTTACTGCTCAGAGATCAAGGGAATGAGAACCAGAGCCACCAAGCCACAAATGCAAAGTCTCAAACACGATATTTTTCTATTACTGATGCATTTTATAGATTAATAGATTTGACTGTATATAGTTAAACTGATAAAAGATACAAATTGACGTGAAAGGCAAAAGCACCTGCATAAAGATATTTTCAAGAAATATAAAAAGAGCTCATGTTTAAAATAATGCTAAGTCTAGCCGGGCTCAGTGGCTCAGCCTGTAATCCCGTGCTTTGGGAGGCTGAGGAGAGTGGATTGCCTAAGCCCACGGGTTCGTGACCACCCTAGGCAACTTGGCAAGACCTTATCTCTACAATAAATCAAAAAAATGAGCCAGGCATGGTAGCACACGCCTGTAGTTCCAGTTACTTGGAAGGCTGAGGTGGAAGG
>NW_007245980.1:58884-92538 GCF_000164805.1 Carlito syrichta
CAAAATAACAGCTGCTGGAGAGGGTGTGGCAAAAAGGGAACACTTCTACACTGTTGGTGGGAGTGTAAACTAGTGCAACCCCTGTGGAAAGCAGTGTGGTAATTTATAAAAGCTCTAAATATCAACCTCCCATGTGACCCCACAATCCCCCTACTGGGATTATATCCTGAAGAATTGAAATCACTCTATAAAAAAGATACCTGCACACGTATGTTTATCGCAGCATTGTTCACAATAGCAAGAACCTGGAAGCAACCATGCTGCCCATCAAAAGAGGACTGGATTTAAAAAACGTGGTACATATACACGATGGAATACTATGCAGCCATAAAAAAGAACAAAATCATGAATTTCGCAGCAACCTGGATGGAACTAGAGTCTATAATACTGAGTGACCTCTCACAGAAACAAAGATCCAAGTATCACATGTTCTCACTCATATAATGGACCTTGAACATCCAATATAATACTATAAGAAAATGACTGACAATAGTGGGAAACTATGGGGGGGAGGGAGATGGGATTAACGGTAGCAAACATCTGTCTGGGGATGGGGAAACCCCTCTTATCAACAGGGTGCCTGAACAAAACATATTTGTATACCTAACCCTTAACTGTACCCCACAATATCATAATAAAAAATATTGATTAAAAAAATAAAAAATAAATAAAAAATAAAAAAATAATGCTAAGTCCAAAAAAATAAAAGGACAGAGATGTGGCCATTTCAAAACTGGGGGGAAAAGATTCATAAACATTTGAGGAATTGCTAACTTCACAAATAATCAGAAGCAAAGACTTTTTACTTGTCAAACTTACCGGCTTAAAAAACAGTTAGACATCCATATTGCTAGCTGGGAATAAAACCTTCTGGATAACAATTTGGCAATTATAGCAAAAGCTCTGAGAAGTGATCATAATGATTCAACTTCTGGGACTCTATCCCAACTAACAATTGAAAATACAGAGAAAAACATGCACGAAGGTGTTCCTCCCAGCTCTAAAACTGGAAAAACTGGGAACAAATTAAAATTACATGGTAAAAAAAAAAAAAAAAAAAAAAAGATTTAAACAATTTATGACACATTCATGCAAGAGAATGTTATGTGGTTAATTTTTTTTTAACTAAGAATTTTGGAAAAGAACAAAAGTAGAAAAAATGTTTAATAATATGAAATTCTTTTTTGAAGGTCAAAACGGTTCATTATAATAATGGACGCAATTTTGTCACTTAGAATGAACTGTTAACATTCGATAAAATAAAAATGCTCATGTTGGAGCACTAAGTTAAAAAGGCAAGAATAAATTACATGCATAAATAAAATGTGTATATTTCGATGCACAGAGAAAAGGCTAGAGGGAACAAAACCAAAATGTTATTAACAGTTGACTGAGTGGGGAGTGTATATGGGATAGCTTTTCTTCTTTATATGCTAGTGAACTTTCCATATGTTCTACGAGGAGTATGTGGCAGGGTTAAAAAAGCAAAACCCAGAGCCATCCCTAAGGCAAAATGAAAGAAAGACCAACATGGAGATTTCTTTATATTGATCAAAAGCCAATCTTGACACAACATGATTGTTGTTTTTTCTAGGAAGTCAAAGCAATCATGAACCTATCTAAAACTTAGAAATCAAGGACAAATTCACAAGTCCACAATTATTGCAAGAGATTTCAAGGTTTATCTCAGTAGCCAACACATCAAGGATACAAAGGAGCCAAACAATCAGTAAAATTTATCTAAGAAATACATGTTGAATTTTGTATCCAACAAACACTGTTTTCAAAACGTGGAGCATTACAAAAAAGCAACCATATCACACAGAAAACCTAAATGCATGACAACAACAGAAGTCGTCTAAGTCACCATGCACTGTGGCCAGAGACCAGGAGTAAAAAGATAACAAAACAAGACTGCAAAGTGGAAATCACTGGATTAAAAGGAGTGGCAAAGCGCCGGGCTTGGTGGCTCAGCCTGTAATCCCGTGCCTTTGGGAGGCTGAGGTGAGTGGATTGCCTGAGCCCGCGGGTTCGAGACCCGCCTGGGCAGCTTGGCGAGACCTCATCTCTAGAATAAATAAAAAAAAAAAAAAAAAAAAAAAATGAGCGGCAATGAGAATACCAGGTGTCAAAATCTGCAATCTTAACCCAGAGCGTGGGGTCTCAAACACAAAGATTAAAAAATGAGCCCCCACAAAGGGTGCTAACACCAGCAGTGCTAGGGGTTGAACTGTGTCACCCCAAAACATATATGTTGAAGCCCCAACACACAGAACAGCACCTCAGAGTAGAAACGTATTTGGACATAGGGACTTTAAAGGAGTTAATGGTCAGGCATGGTGGCTCATGCCTGTAATCCCAGTCCTTTGGGAGGCCGAGACAGGAAGATCGCTTGAGGTCAGGATTTTGAGACCAGCCTGGGCAACATTGTGAGACCCCCATCTCTACAAACAACAAACAAAATTTTAAAAATTAGCTAAACACAGTGGCTTGTGCCTGTAGTCCCAGCTACTTGGGAGGTTGAGGCTGCAGTGAGCTACGATTATGCCACAGCACTCCAGTCTGGCAACAGAGCGAGACCCTGTCTCAAAAATAAGCAAACTAATTAATTAAACAAAAATAAAAGGGTTAATAAGTTAAGTGAGGTCACAGGGTAGGCCCTGCTTCCGTGTGACTGGCATCCTTATAAGAGAGAGACCACCAGGCATTTGGACGCTGCAGGAAAGGCCATGTGAGCACAGAGAGAAGGCGGCCACCTGCAGGCCAAGGAGAGAGGCCTCTGAAAAAACCAACCTTACCAGCATCCTCATTTTGGACTCTTAGCCGCCAGGACTGTGGAAAAATACATTTCTATCATTTAAGCCGCCCAGTTCTTTGTCATGGCAGGCCTAGCCAATGAATGCCCTGGGAGCCACCACAGGAAAGGCTATCGCCTAACGCCATACAATTCAAGAAGGGGAGGCCAAGGAGAAAAGCAGGAATTGCTCAGGCAGCTGTCCTATCATCCCCCTCTTCCCATGACCCACCCCAGAGACCGCCCTGGTGACACCAGATCTCCAAATGCTGCAAATCTGTAGAGAAGTGAACTGAGCACACTGCCTCATCTCTTCCTTTCTAAAACTGGGTCGGGGAAGAGAGCACAGAAATGGCTGCTGGGAGAGAAGAGTCTGAATGGGAGAGATGGAAACACCCAGGGCTGACTCTTTGACAGAGCGTGGGCTTTAGGCATACGAACGAGGTGACAAAAACTTGTGGGTGAAGAGTCCACAAAATCTCAGAGGACAGAGCGGTACAACCAGGGGCTGGTAACAACCAGACACGGCGTTTCCAGAAGCTGCCCGGGCAATATCCCTCCCTGCACTCAAATTATCAAGCCGCACAGAGAGTGCTGTGAGGATTAGGCTGCTTGCCGAACTGTCATCTTCCTGCAAGCAGGGGCTGGCACAGCTGCCTGTCACCGCCAGAGCCAGCACAGTCCGATGGGAACATGCTCTCTGAAGTCAGATGGTCTGGGTCTGAATCCAAGTCGCACTACTTACTGGCTATGTGACCCTGTGTCAGTTACTTATCCTCCATGGGTCTCAGTTTCCCCATCTGTAAAATGTTGTTATAAGGAATAAAAGGGTTAGCATAAGAGGCTTAGAATAGCCTAGTGCATAACAGGCATCATTAAGAGCTAGCTTTTGTTAATATCACCAGTGACCTTTACCCAAGGAGCAGCCTCATGAGGTGGCCATTGTGGGAAGGAGCATGGGGGGGTGCCCTACAAAGCTTTCACCACCTGTAGAGCCACGGCCACCATAAGCTAGACCACATGTGCTATTCCAAAGAAACTTTCCAATGCCAGTATCTCCTTCTAGGGACGAGGATGTGTCTGCTTACTCAGGGCACTGTAGTCAGTCATGCTGAAGTTCCATGTCTTGGTGTGAGAATCTGAAATAAAACAAAGGGGTGATGATTGTTGTTATAATTTGCACTTAGCACTCAATAAAAGCTTGTCTTCTGAATGAATGAATGGATGCCAAGTTCAAAACAGGTGAACGGCAGGCCCCCACTGATTTATGGACTCTCTGTAGAGGACTAATAGTCAATGTAGATCAGTCTTTTATCTCAGGTAGTAGAATTCAGCTCAGACCCTGGGAAGTTATAGACTTCACCTAAGAGGGCTGAGGGCAGAGTGAGGACTAGACGCCAAGTCCTGCGAATCACAGTAGAGTCCGCCAAGGTGGTACGAGGTGCTGGGTACATCGTACATCCTGATCCTGCCTTTCCAGACTCACCTTGCTGGGCCAGTTCCACCACCTTAAAAAGTGAAATAACATCTACGCATTTCAAAAAATGGTTGTTAGGCTTAAGCATTACGATGCATACAAAGCACCTCGCAGAGTAACTAGCTTCTTGGTAAATACTCAGCCGGTCTCCATATGGCCATGTGGCAACTCTCAAGTTTGGCAGCTGTTTGAGGGAATGACTATTATAAAGAGAAACACAAGCTAAAACAGAAAATTGTTAAACAACTGGATGGACAGAATGTGCCAATGCACACTCTTAATATTTATGAGAAACTGTTAGATTAAAAGAGACTCTAAAAATAGAAGGAAAAAAAACCCCTGAAGAACAAAAGACTCATTACCATAACTTCTGCTGGGCAGACTCTTAAACACTGCGAGGAGTTCCGCGTTGTATCCAATGTTCACCTGGAAACGATCTCCATTCCTTTCACATGTTCCCTTCTGGGAGGTTACTGCTTTTTGGAGGGAGGATCCCAATTTCTGTTGTTTTTCTCCTGTCTTGGGCATTACACCACCTGAACCACAGTGGATACCAGAAATGTTCTGCCCCGAGGTGGAAGCTTTTACTGTCTTGACCTCTAGTTTAGCATCCATGGGAGGCTGTCCAGAGGAAGAAGCTGGTATCTCTTGGGAACACTTGGCTTTGGCCAATGGCTTATGAGTAGTGTTAGCAAAGGATGTCAAGTTGATCTCATGTGAAGCCTGAGGATGACCTTGACCTAATTCAAAACCCAAGAGCTGTTGATTAGGGACACTTGGAGGATTTTGTGCCAAAGGAAGGGAGAGCTCAGTGTGAGTCATTTGACTTGGTGGGCTGTGGCCTGGGCAGGCGGTGGACATTTCTTCTTGCCTCTTCCATATCCTCTTTGCCTGGTCTGGTGTGCTGATATGAAAACTGTCGGAATTATGAGGTCTTTGGTCACCAGTAGGTGAACTACTGCTAATCTGTTGCTTGAAAATGATACCATGGCTCGCTGGCTTAGAAGGCCCCTTTGGGAGACTGTGGGAAGGGCCTGGCTTGGCCTGAGGAGAGCTGGCAGCAATGGAAGAGACCGAGCCCGTGCTCTGATGCTGCTCTGCTAGCAACTTCTCAGCTCTTCGGGCCAGAGCCTTTTGTCGGTTCTCTTCAATCTTTTTCCTCTGCTCCTCTGTAAGGGGCAAGGACATTTTAACAGGGAAATGCTTATGCAGGAATGTCACCTTTTAATCGGAAAGTTGGCAAAAGCTGTGGAAGAAAAAAAGAAGACTGAAATCAACACGAAATGTATTTATTTGTCACGCACCTGTGATGATTTTAACTCACTTTTGTCCCAGGAAATGCATAAGGAGCACACCCAAAGGATACATTAAAGTTTTTCTGGTAGTTAGAAAAGGCGGGCATGCACTGAGATAGCAGGTAGCATATGCCAACATAACAATCCTGATGAAAAACCAAAAATTAAATCCAAAGCTAAAAAGTGGCAACATTTTTCCCCTCCCCATCCCCCAGCCGAGGTGAGGTATCAGCTCCCAAGAAAGGTATGTAGTACAACTGAAATAACGAGAAAGGTGATATTTTAAATTTGGAAGGATAATGGATGAGACTAAAGTAGACCAACTAACACATACCATGACGTGACACTTGCTGAAATTGTCTCTGCCCACCTGGAAGAAGGAAAAAAGCATTAGCTTCACAGGGGCTACACACCAAATGCCCCACTAGCAGTCACTCTTTTACTATTCCTGGCAAACCAACCTGTATGTGGCCCAGTGCAAGTCTGAGCAGCTGGCTTTCAGTATCTGACTCCCAAAATATAACACCACAGAACTTTTGAAAAAATAAGGGGGGAAAAAAGCACTGTACAAATTCAGAGGCTACATAAAGATGCTTAAAAAAAGGAATAAAATTCACCTGCAATCTCACCAGTCATCAATAACCACTGTTAATAATTTATTGTATTGTAATTTTTTTGAGTAGCAGTCTCAGCCTGCTGGGCTCAGGTGATCCTTCCACCTCAGCCTTCCAAGTAGCTGGAACCACAGGTGTGCACCACCACATCCAGCTAATTTTTTGATTTACTGTAGAGAAAAGGTCTTGCCAAGTTGCCCAGGCTGTTCTCAAACCCCTGGACTGAGGCAATCCTCTCGCCTCCGCCTCTCAAAGTACTGGGATTTCAGGCGTGAGACACCACACTCGACTACTGTTACTAATTTAGAGTTCAATATTCTGATTTTTTTCTATCCATAACCACATAATATATGCCACATATTTAGGAGACGTTAAATATTATAAAATAGGGTCATTGTATACATGGTTTTGTACTTTTTTTTTTTTTTTAGTTGGGGTCTCACTCTTCTGTCCAGGCTGGGGTGCGATCATGGCTCACCGCAGCCTCAACCTCCTGGGTTCAAGTGATCCTCTCACTTTAGCTCCCGAACAGCTGGGTCTACAGGAGTGTGCCACCACACCCGGCTAATTTCTAAATTTTGGTGGGGGGGGGTCTCACTATGTTGCCCAGGCTGGTCTTGAACTCCTCCAGCGCTGGCTCCCCAAGTGCCAGGATTACAGGCATAAGCCACCGTGCCTGGCCTCCTTAACTATTTTTTCCAATGAATTTACCCTGAACTCTTTTCCTGTGAGCAGAGCCACTTTTACAATATTCTGGGAGCAGGGGGGGGACACCAACTTCTCTGGCTTGACTCAGACGAAATGGCCTTCACCTAATGCAATGCTGGGTATTGCTCATCATGGTGTGCAGGGGGTACTCCAGGAGCACGGTGTGCAGGGGGTACTCCAGGAGCACTGTTCAGGCCTCAGAGACCAGCCACAGGGTTCAAAGGTCTCCTCCTCAGCTAAGGCTCCTTTCCCCTCCACTAGCTCTCTTCAGAGACCTCCCGGCTCCTCCGGCAGTTAGCAAGGGGCTAGGGAAAGGTCTTGGAGGTGCACAGCACAAGCCCTCGCTCTCCCTGGGTAGCTCGCTCCTGCTCACGCCTCCAACCAGGGCTCTCCCCGGGCCCCCAGACGGCCAGGCCCAAGGCCGGCTGAGCGGTCTCCACCCGCCCGGCAAGATGAGGCTAGCGAGGGGGAAGACCCATTGGCCAGCCTCAAGTCAAAGCCACGGCGGCAGACGAACGCTCCCCTTCTTTTTTTTTTTTTTTTTCGCCCGGTCCTCTGCCCCACCTCATTTCGGGGAGCGCCTCATCCCCGGCCCGGAGAGAAGGGGGTGCCACGCCCCTCTCCCACGCCTCTGGTCTCCACTTGGATTCGCCCGTCCCCTGGGCCCGCTCCCTCCTCCAGGCTGGCGCTTGGTCTCGTCCCAGGGTAGCCTTCTCACCCGCCGAGGCCTTGAGCGCGAGCCGCCTTCGCAGCCGATCCCGAGCCCACGCGCTGCCCCGAGCCCTCCCGAGCCGGATGACTCTTGCGGGGTGGACGGTTGGGGCGCAGAGACCCACGCGCCGCGAGTCCTCCCGCCGTGTTGCAGCGCCGGGGCTCGGCGGGCTCGGTCCCCGCCGAACTACACTTCCCAGCGGGCAACGCGGCCCCAGTGGCTCCGGCTTGAAACAGTGGGAGTCACGGGACGAGGCCCGGAGAGGCGCTGCGAGGCCTTCTGGGATTTGTAGTTTGGGCCAGGGCCCTGGCCGGAAAGAAGGGACGCGGCGTCGTGGGCGGGGCGGGAGTCGTGCACCCGGGGTGTTGTCGTTCTCTGCTTCCCCGGGGATTTAGCCGGACGATGGATCCCGAAAACCGATGGTAAGGTTTGCAAAACCGGAATCTCCTTGTCAGAACTGTCTCCAGAGGGCAACCCAGGCAGCCAGACTGACTCGGCAGCTCTTAATAAAAAGCGTCCCCAGGGCCATCCCTTCCAAGCATGTCCACTGATAGCCTTGCAATGTAAGTCCCACCTGTTGCCCACCCCACTCCCTCGTCTTCATTGTCGTCATCAGTCATTGGGCCGAGCGTTCTTATGAATTATCTCATTTAATCCTCACTACAACCTATGGAACACATATTATTATTATTTAACTATATATTGATTTATTTGAGGAGGAGTGTCACGCTGTTGCCCAGGCTGGAGTGCAGTGGCATGCTCACGGCCGCCACAGCTTCGACCTGCTGGGCTCAGGTGATCCTCAGTCTTCCAAGTAGCTGGAATCACAGGTATGTGCCACCATACCCGGCTTATTTTTTGATTTGTTGCGGAACGAGGTCTCGCCAAGTTGCCCACGATGGTCTCGAACCCCTGGACTCAGGCAATCTTCTTGCCTCTGCCTCCCAAAGTGCTGGGATTTACAGGCGTGAGCCACTGTGCCCGGCAGATCACATATTATTTTCATTCCCATTTTACAGGTGGGAGAGCTGAAGCACAGCTATTCGATAATAACTATATCAAGGCTTTATTGGGATAATTTGTGATTCTGATTTCAGAGAGAAAATTCGTAATCTAACACTTTCAGAGTCTGTTTACCCCCTTTCCAAAAACCAACACCCTTCCCCCTCCACAGTGAACTCCACTATTATATGTTGTTAGTAAATATAACATTCCTGTCATAAGTGTACACATGAATGCTGCTATTATTCTATTTTTAAGCATGGCTCATTTAAATGTCCACTGAAGGATTTGGGGAAGTGGCCAAGGCATATTTAGAAAAAGCACAGCAATATGTATAGTTTTATTCATTTTTATAAAAGAAATCCTTAACTATAAGTGCATATAAACGCAAAGAAAAAGAGTTTCTTTTTCTGATAAGGAAACTTGAAAATTCATCAAAGCATTCAGGAGCAGGGTAGGGTGAAAAATTTTTCAACTTTTTAATGTGTTTTTCTGAATTATTTGAATTTTATTATAATAATCATATAGAACTTGAGTGACTTTTCAAATAAATCATTTTTTTTAAATGGCAAAGTCATTGGCCTGTCTTATAAGACTTGAGTGAAGCTTAGTAGCAGAAAGTGTTCAAATCTCAGCTCTACCCCTTTTTTGGGACCTGTAAACACAATGACTGTGCCCCCATTTTCTCATCTGTAAAGACAGAGAACAATATCGCCTTGGTAAATCTGCTTGTTTTAGGAATGAAGCAAGATAATATGGGCTGAAGGGCTTAGTGAACTGTGAGATCCTGAACAGATTAGAGAGGAATGTTGCACTTATCCGAGGCAAATCTTCTAAGGTCTTTCATTTCTCTGTAGCCTGCACTCACTTCTTACTGTAGAGCGTGAACAGAAACTAACTAATGAACACCAGTCCGTCCCTGCCCCTCCTGTCCCCCAACAGTGAGTTAATTTGCCAAGAAAGCTGGGTGCTGTCTGCTTTGTTGATGTCTGTTGCTGATTCATGCAACCATCACTTCACTCTCCTGGGTTTCAGTCATCTCACCTGTAAAATGTTATTCTGCTTTGATAGATGCTTGGTCATCGCTGAACTACACTTCTCAGAGGGCAACAAGGCTACTGTTTCTCCACTTCAAAAAGAGGGAGTAGACCAGGCTTGGGGGCTCAGCCTGTAATCCCAACACTTTGAGAGGCCGAAGCGAGTGGATTGCCTGAGCCCGCAGGTTCGAGACCAGCCCAGGCAACTTGGCGAGACCTTGTCTCTACAATTAAAAAAAAAAAAATTAGCTGGGCATGGTAGTGCATGCCTGTAGTTCTGGCTACCTGGAAAGCTGAGGCGGAAGGATCACTGGTGCCCAGCAGGTCGACACTGGGGTGGCCATGAGTATGCCACTGCACTCCAGCCTAGGTGATGGAGTGAGACTCCAACTCAAACAAAAACAAAAACAAGTGGGAGTGATTGGATCAGAAACCTGAGAAGGCATGTGGACTGGTAGATTCTAATCTTGGATCATAGAATTCTTGTAGATTCATGGATCTTACTCCAGAAATTCAATTTGGTAAGTCTGGGATTGGACTAGAAGAGGTAGTTGCCTTTCTAGTCCTAACATTCTAAAATTCTAAGAAGAGGGAATTAAAATAAGGATTTGATTTTTTAAAAATCATCTTCAGAAAGTAAACTCATCAGATCCCACCCAATAGTCACATCTTTTGTTTTGTCAACAGCATCATTTATTGAAGTTTTACTGTATGCAAGACTTTTTAAAAATTATGTACTTCAAAAGTTCGTAAGGAGCCTTATAATGAAAATTCATTCCTTTAAAAAGTTTAAAGGTCTGGAAGAAAGCACAAGAGCCAAGGAATGAAAGGATAGTTGTAACAGTCAAGCTTTAATTTAACTCTGAGCTTCCTAGGATCTAAAGCAAAAAGTTAAGAAGTCCTTCAACTCAACACAGCACAGCTGACACTCCCAAACACCAGTCAACTGGACAGTGCCAGAACAGCTCGAAGCTTCACTTGGTTGCCTTAGAAACAAACAAAAAAAGGTCAGTGTGGTGAATATTTTGTAAAGCTATATTTTAATAATTAAATATAAAATCCTGAGAGTTTGTTTTATAGTTTGCTTTGCTTTGTTTTGAGTTGGGGTCTCTGTCACTCAGGCTGGAGTGCAGTGGTGCGATCACGGCTCATTTCAGCCTCGACCTCCTGGACTGAGGAGAACCTTCTGCCTCAGTCTCCCCAGTAACTGGAACTATAAGCATGCACCACCAAGCCCTGTTAATTTTTTTTTTCCATAGATGAGTCTTACTATGCTGCCCAGGCTGGTCTCGAACTCCTGGGTTTAAGCAATCCTCTGGCCGCAACCTCCCAAAGTGCTGAGATTACAGGCATGAGCCACCGCACCTGGCCTAGTTTTGAATATTTAACTAGCTTTTCTTTAGCAAAGTGATGGTGATTACAAATGCCTTCATTTGGCAAAATAAAAAGTTGTTTCCCCTCCCCCCAAAAAAATCCAGTAATGTTTATTCGGTGCAATCCAAACAGGTGGTAGACACTATGAAAAGGGAATCCAGAGGTGAGTAAGGTACGATTTCTCTCCTCCAAAAGTTTACAATATTTGGAGAATAGAAGACAAATAGCTAGAATGACCAGATTTGGCAAATATCCCAAATATTTGTCCCAAATATTGCATGTGACATATTCATCTTAAAAAAAGATTCAGCCAAGCATGGTAGCTTAGCCTGTAAGCCCAGCACTTTGGGAGGCCGAGGCAAGAGGATTGCCTGAGCCCAGGAGTTCAAGACCATCCTGGGCAACTTGGTGAGACCTCATCTCTACAACAAATCACAAAAATTACCCAGCGATGGTGGCTTGCATCTGTGGTTCCAGCTACTTGGAAGGCTGAGGCAGAAGAATTGCCTGAGCCACACAGGTCGAGGCTGTGGCGGCCATGAACGTACCTTGCACTCCAGCCTGGGTGACAGAGTGAGACTCTGACTCAAAAAAAAAAAAAAAAATTCATTGTGAAATTCAAGTTTAGCTGAAATTCAGATTCATCTGAATTTCAGACTTAACTGGGCATTCTATCTTTTCCCTGACAAACTCCTATTTTCAGTGGCTCAGGACTTAGTTGGGTAACAAATATGCAGTCACAGATATATAGATATGCTGACTTTTCATACTAAAGGGAGCATCAGAGACCATCCGGTTTCACAGGTGAGGAAATACAGGTCGGATCAACTGCTCTCCATGTGGCACCCATGCTAGTCACCTCAGGCTGCTATTAAAAAATTTCAAGACTGGGTGGCTTAAACAACAGAAATGTATTTTCTCACGGTTCTGGAGGCTGTGAAGTCCAAGACTGAGGTGCCAGCCCATTCCGTTTCTGGTGAGAACTCTCTTCCTCTCTGTGTCCTCACATGGTAGAAAGGAGGAGAGAGAGAACACCCTCTCTGTTGCCTTTTTCTTAGAAGGGCACTAATTCGACCATATCAGAGCCCCACCCTTCTGACCTCATGTAACCTTAATGGCCTCCTTGTAAGTCCTATCTCCCAATAGTCACAATGAGGTTAGGGCTTCAGTTCATGAGTCTGGGGGGAATACAGTTCAGTCCATGACAACACCTCTGTGTGTTGTAAAACATGCCCCATCCCCCAGGAAAGCTGCCCGGTGGTTCCAGGGCTCTCTGCAGACAGAGCTCTTCCAGACCCCAGCAGTGTGCCCCGGCCATATGGTAGTCCTGATGCCACCCCAGAGGAATGACATGGCTTCACCAAAGCTACTTCCTCAGGAGGAAGGACATCTGTTTTCTGTCTCTCTTTGGAGTAACTATCCCTCTCCTGTTTGATGCACATGGGAGAGTGTTAATCAGAGGCCTTACCCTCTGGCAGAGCGGTGGGTACAAGATACAAGTGGGAACAACCAGAGACTTTCTCCTTCTGGAAACTTGATCTTGACAGTTATGATATAAGGAGAAAAAACAGCAACAATTGAACCCATGAAGACTTGCAGTGGATTTTTGTTTGTTTGTTTGTTTGAGTCTGAGTCTCACTGTGTTTCCCAAGGCTGGAGTGTAGTGTCATGATCATGGGTCACTGCAGCCTTGACCTTCTGGCTCAGGTGATCCTTCCATCTCAGCCTCCTGAGCAGCTGGGACTACAGACATGTGCTAATTTGGTTTTTTTGTTTTGTTTTGTTGGTAGAGACAAGGTCTTGCTATGTTGCCCAGGCTGGTCTTAATCTCCTGTGTTGCCCAGGCTGGTCTCACACTCCTGGTCTCAAGTGATCCTCCCACCTCAGTCTTCCAAATGCTGGGATTACAGGCGTGAGCCACCATGCCCAGTGGCTTTGAACAGAGTCTGTTTCTCAGTTCCTGACACTCAGAGTGGCCTTGGCCCTGTTATTCTTGAGCCTTGATTCTGCAATTCTATGAACTACCTTTAGCCTTCCAATGATAGATTGATTGATTGGATTCAGGGTAATATAATTAACCAAAGTCAGTCTCTGTTGCTTGCATCCAAAGAGCCCTGACTTCTAACTCTCAGGTCGGAAGAGTTTTTATTCATACTCATTCCCTCCCTTCATGTTTCCCTTCTTTCCTTCCTGTTTCTTGGAATATGCTAAACTCTCAGTGGGCTGAAAGTTTATTTGAAAATACAGACAATGTTTACAAATGGTGTGAATTCAACCCATGAACTCAGGTTCCACCCAAGTCCCTTAGAATTCCACAACATCATCTCTGGGTTATCTTGGAATCTGGGTTCCCGGAGGACAAGACCTATGTCTAGGCCATATTCTTTACCATCTGTAACTCTTCATTGTCCACCCCGTGTTCCCTGGGGTCCTCAGAGTGTAATAGCAGGGCTCCTAAGGCATCCCCCGAGAATCTCATTCATTTTCTCTTTTTAAACCATGAAGTGAGATTTAGAAGGAAACTGAGAGAGCATTCATCTCCTCCCATGAGAGTTAAAGAAATGAAACCCCAGAGAAGTTAGCTGGGCCCGATGTCAGAGCCCAGATAGAGGCCAGGCTGGAACTGGGAGCCTCATTCCCACAGTAGGTAGCTTTCTAGACATTCTTTAAAGGTACAAATGCCAGGCTGCATGTGTCTAGACACCTGAAGTAATTCAAAGTCTCTGTCGCAGAAGCTTCCCTGCTGGTGACGTGAGTGCTGGGCTCCCCTCTTCCCTCAGCCCAGATTCCCTAGAGAAGGTTTGACAGCCCTTTGGGGAGAGGATTTTTGACAGCCGCCTTAAGGGCATGTCATCTCTCGGGTTAATTACACAGGGAGCTGGGAGAAGATTCAGAAGCAGATGCAAGACTTTGGGTGGATAAGGAGGCTGTCTCCCCCTCGGATGCTGCCAGTTGGCAACGGTATTTGCATTTCCAAAGCACAGAGGAGCAATGTGAGGGTTTATAAGCCAAGAAATTCACCTTCCTTGGCAGTTGTTCTGTTCTAATGGACTTAATTGCTTGGAGTCTGATCGTTTCTCCTCTTGTCTGCCTCCCCTGACCCTCCTCCCCCAAAACACTAAATGTCTTTTTTGGTGGGGGGTAGGAGTCTCACTCAGTCTCCCAGGCTGGAGTGCAGTGGCATCTTTACGGCCACTGCAGCCTCAACCTGCTGTGCTCAGGTGATCCTTCCACCTTAGCTTTCCAAGTACCTGGGACCACAGGCGTGCGCCACCATGTCTGGCTAGCTTTTTGACTTATTGCAGAAACAAGGTCTCGCCAAGTTGCCCAGACTGGTCTTGAACCCCTGGACTCAGGCAATCCTCTCGCCTCTGCCTCCCAAAATGCTGGGATTACAGGCGTGAGCTACCACATTTGGCCCAAATACTAAATGTCCTGCGAAGACAGACCCTCTGGTATAATTTCTGCACCAGGCATTCCATGGTTTGGTGTGAGGGTCCTCCAAGTGTCTTAATTCCTCCTTTTGGTCTTGGTAGCTGTGATTACTTCACAAGCCTCTCTCTCAAACCTGGCACATTTTCTGCTGAGATGGCTTTTTACATTCTTGCCAAGAGCATTCCCCTTGACACTCTTCTCCATTTTTTTTTAATTTGTAAAATTTTACTTTTTCTGTTCTTTCTATGTCACAAATTCTGCTTATTCATCCTTTCTTTCTTTGAGACAGTGTCTAGGTCTGTCACCCAAGCTGGAGTGCAGCAGCACAATCATAATTCACTACAGCACTGAACCCCTGGGCTCAAGTTGTTCTCCCATTTTAGCCTCCCGAGAAGCTGGGACTATAGGCACACACCACCACACCTGGCTAATGTAGCAACAGGGTCTCCCTATGTTGCCCAGGCTTATCTTGAACTCCTGGCCTCAAGCAATCCTCCAGCCTCAGCCTCCCAAAGCACTGGGATTCCATGCATGTGTCCCCACACCTGACCAAATCATCCATTTGTTTTTCTATTTACTTAACAAAAACTCAAGGGCTGAACATGGTATCTCACACCTGTCCAGCACTTTGAGAGGCTGAGGTGGAAAGATCACATGAAGCCAGGAGTTCAAGATCAGCCTGGGCAACAAAGCGAGACCCTGTCTCTAAAAACAAAAAAGAAAGAATGAAAAAAATATATATTTTTTTAAAAATTTGATTCGGAATCTCACTCTGTCACCTAGGCTAAAGTGCAGTGGCATGCTCATGGCCACTGCAGTCTCGACTTGCCGGTCTCAGCCTTCCAAGTAGCTGGAACCACAGGTGCGTGGCACCACACCCAGCTAATTTTTAAAATTATTATTTATTGTAGAGATGAGGTCTTGCCAAGTTGCCCAGGCTGGTCTCAAACCCTTGGACTCAGGCAATCCTCTTGCCTCGGCCTCCCAAAGTGCTGGGATTACAGGCATGAGGCACCGTGCTAGGCTAAAAAAAAAAATATATATATATATATAGGACCTACTATGGGCTACACCCTCTGCTGAGTCACTTGTGTTGACCAAAACTTTTTTAAAAGAAAGAAAACAAAGGAAATGATCAGTGGGGGCCCACGTAGAGACCAAGGGAATTGTTTCAGAGTGGTAGGAAAGGCGTCCCTAAGGGGAGACCATAAGGAGGCCAGGAGGCAGCTGTGCAGATGTCAGGGGAAGAGAGTTCCGAACCCAAGACAAAGGCAAGCACCCTGCACTCAGGCAAGGAAGAGCAGGACGTGCTTGAGAAGCCGAAGGGAAGCCAGCTTGGCTGGAGGAGGTGAGAGAGAACGAGACGGGCAGAGGTCGGGGCTGTGGAGGTGGGTAGGATGGAAAACTTCCGTGTCCCGAAGTGCCATGCAAAGACATTGGGAATTGGGGGATTTGTTCTGAGTGCAGTGGGAAGCCACCAAGGATTCACACCAGAAGAGTGTGACTTGATGTGTGACCCGGGAAGACTGTTCTTGCTGCCGAGGGCAGCGTCCCCCAGATGAGGGCAGAGCGCCCACCTGGAAGACCTCTTAGGAAGCCGTCGAAGGAGTCTGGAGAAGAGGTGATGGGGTGGGGGTCGAGGGCTGGATGGAAAGGCTGTGTGGGAGGGAGGCGCCAGTGTCATCTCTCCAGCTCAGGGGACCCCAGTGTGTGTCCAGCACCCACACGTGCCGAGTTCTACGGCTTACGACCCCATGGGCAGCGGCTGACATGAAGTGGGCTTGGAAAGTCGAGGTCAGACACTGACATTTCTTTCTCTTTTTTTGAGTTGGAGTCTCACTGTCGCCCAGACTGGAGTGCAGTGGCAGCCTCGACCTGCTGGGCTCCGGTGATCCTTCCGCCTCAGCCTTCCAAGGAGCTGGAACTACAGGCGCGTGCTACCACGCCTGGCTGATTTTTTTGATTTATTGTAGAGATGAGGTCTCGCCTGCCCAGGCGGGTCGCGAACCCACGGGCTTAGGCAATCCACTCACCTCAGCCTCCCAAAGGCGCGGGATTACAGGCTGAGCCTCCGAGCCCGGCGACATTTCTTATGGACTGTTTTTTGGTCCAGCATACAAGGCAACTTGTTTAAGAAATGTGAGTTGGGAAAATTATGTTCTTTCATGATTATAGGGGGAAATGAAGGCAAAGAGACGCTGAGTGGCTTGTTCAAGGATATAGGGAAACTTGAAGCCCACACTTGATCTCAAATATCCTGGTTCCTGCTAAAAGAGGAGACCTGTCAGCCTTTACTCAACAGTCTACCAACACCACCACCCCCTTTTTATTTTATTTTTTGAGTAGGAGTGTCACTTTGTCGCCCAGGCTAGAGTGCAGAGGCACATTCATGGTCACCACAGCCTCGACCAGCTGGGCTCAGACGATCCTTCTGTCTCAGCCTTCCAAGTAGCTGGAATCATAGGCGTGGGCCACCACGCTCAGCTAATTCTTTTAAAAAATTTATGGTAGAGATGAGGTCTCGCCAAGTTGCCCGGGTTGCCCTCAAACCCATGGGCTTAGGCAATCCTCTCGCCTCCACCTCCCAAAGTGCTGGGATTACAGGCTTGAACCCACTGTGTCTGGCTCCTTTTTTTTTTTTTAAGAGTTTTAAAAAATAGGGACTATTTAGACTCAGGGGATACAAGCACATGTTTTTTACATGGATGTACAGAGTACTGGTAAGGATGGGATTTCAGGGGGCCCATTCCCCAGATAGTGAACATTATATCCAATAGGTAATTTATGAACCCCAAACCCCCTCTCTGCCTCCCCCTAATAGTCTACTCTTACTGTAATTTTTTCTATCCCACAGGAAATTGCCTAAGTGGTGATATCCCTTTTGTGTCTACAGATGTGAAATTTTGAGTCATTGACTGATTGCAATATCCCCTAAGACCACAAGGGGGCAGATCATATTCCCCGAGAGTCTGCCTGTGTCCCTGTCTCCCCGCCTCTCCGTCTGGGTCCCTCTAGTTCTGTATGTTTATGCTTTGTCTGTTTGTCATTCTTTTTCATTTTATGTTACATTTATTTACTTTTTGGGGGGTAGAAACAGGGTCTCTCTGTTGCCCAGGCTGGAGTGTTGTGATGCAATCATAACCCCCAACAGCCTCGATGTCCTGGGCTCAAGCAATCCTCCCGCCTCAGCCTCCCGAGTAGCTGGGACGATAGGCAGGAGCCATCATGTGCGACTGACCTTTTACAATTTTTTTTGTAGAGACAGCTGGGTGCTGTGCCTCATGGCTATAATCCCAGCACTTTGGGAGGCCGAGGCAGGGGGATTGCTCGAACCTCGGAGTTCAAGACCAACCTGGGCAACATAGCAAGACTTTGTCTCTACAAAAAAGCAAAAAATTAGCTGGGCATTATGGTGTCCCTCTGTAGCCCCAGCTACTCGGGAGGCTGAGGCGGAAGGATCGCCTGAGCCCTGGAAGTCGAGGCTGCGGTGAGCCGTGATTGTGTCACTGCACTCCAGCCTGGGCAGCAAAGAGAGACTCTGGCTCAAAAATACAAAATAAAAAATGGAGAGAGTAGGATTTTGCTATGTTGCCCAGGCAACAAACTCTTGGCCTCAAGTGATCCTCCTGCCTCGGCCTCCCAGAGTGCTGGGATGACAAGTGTGAGCCACTATACCTGGCTGTATTTACTTACTTTTTATTCTTCTCCTTTTTTTCTCTCTCTCTCTACTCCTCTAACCCCACATCTGGCTGACCCATAGCATAAAGTTAAAGCTTGTTTTGAATAGTCTGCTGTGTGTGTGTTGAATTGCTCTTAGTTTTTAGTTCTCAAAGAGTACATGTGAAACACTTCATAATTTCCCCTGCTAGTGTTTCTTCACCCTAATTTGTTTGATTTTTTTTTTTTTTTTTTTTACTTATATGGCCACCAATTGCCTGCCCCCTGTATAACTGAGTGGTCTTCAGTAGAAAAAGGAAGGGGGATTCCATTCCTGGCCCAAATAAAACAGCACACAAAAAACCCAAAGGCCATTCAATTATTAAGGAATTTAATGAATGGATGAAATTTTAGGAGACTTTGAGACCTGTTACACTCTACTGTAGCTAAGACATTTCTAAATCACCCCCCAAAGTGGATTTGGGCAAAAGGCAACTCCTTCCTTCCCTTTCTCCAGTATTTCACTCTTACTGTCAAAAGATCCCTCTTTGTGTCCACCCCAGACTCTCAGCAAGCTCAGATTTGTTCTGTCCATGGAAGAAAGACACATAGGGGCACTGCTAGCCATTTCCCATTCCCGTGGCGTGGGCGCTTGCGATCTGTCCCTTGTCCAGAGCCAGGCTACAGCCACAGACTCAGTCCTCAGGGTGGTGAGGACACAGGCTGGCTTCTTGGTGCAAACAGAACTGTTTCCACCTGCATTCGATGGAGGCTTGGCACAGACCAAATTGAGGAGCAGGAACAGTCCCATTCATCAAAGGGCGAATTATCCTCGAGCAGTTAAGAGCACAGATGCTTTCAGGTAGTTTACAGGAAGGGGCCTCCTCCTCCTGGATGCAATAATAGAAAACCACAGAGCCAGGCTTGGTGGCTCAGCCTGTAATCCCCTGCCTTTGGGAGGCTGAGGTGAGTGAATTGTCTGAGCCTGCAGGTTCGAGACCCGCATGGGCAACTTGGCGAGACCTCATCTCTACAATTAAAAAAATCAGCCGGGCGTGGTAGCGCGTGCCTGTAATTCCGGCTACTCGGAAGGCTGAGGCGGAAGGATCGCCGGAGCCCAGCAGGTGGAGGCTGCGGTGGCCGGGAGCGGCCACTGCACTCCAGTCTGGGCGACAAGTCAAAAAAAAAGAAAAAGAAAACCACGGGCCGTCAGATCCATCTGGGAAACAGCATTAGCATCCCATGTGCTCACCCTCGTCGTCCTCAGTCCTGGTTTCCAGGAAATCAACTCCCTCTTAGCAATCAATTCAATAGTATTTAAGTTTTTACTTTATTTTACTATGACAAACTTCTAAAACAGCAGGGCCTCTTTTTCTAGACTCTTCATGTACACGTGTCCAGTATACATGTCTACCAGTGAGCTTGACACTCAGTGACAACATAAGCACACCCTGGATATGGCCCCAAGCAGGGGGTTGAAGCCTGGGGACGGATTTTGGGGATGGCCAACCCAGGACGTGCCACAACCTGAACATGCGGGTCATGCTGAGGCCACAGGTGAAGTATTTCCAGGGCCTACTGATCACGTTTGCGGCTGTGCGCAGTGAGTGTTCTCTTGCACCCTTCCTTGAGGCAGTTGGGGGCACACCCAGGTCAATGCCCATAACCCTTTAGTTTACCTTTAGTTCATTACAGTCCTAAAAATCCCAGAGAGAACTCGCAACCATTTTGTATACAGGTGGCAGGTATACAATGTGCCTTCTCACACTATGCCTGCGTCCTAGAAACCCTTTAATGCTTAACCCTGCACTCCACCCTGTGTACAGTGCTGAGTCACCTGTGCACCTTTTATAACCAGGAGCAATTTCTTCCTGTCCAACTACCTACTCCTGGACCACCTTTCCTGTAAGCTCCCAGATAAAGTGCTTGTCTCTGGGTTATTTCTTTTGCCTCTTGGACACGGTGCCTGCCCTTTTGTGGTCTTTGGGAGACCAGCACGACAACCAGGCGTGTAGCCCACTAAGTATTATGTGTTCAAGCCTGTTAGGCTTCCGGCACAAGTCTCAACTGCTGAATTATGGAGGTGAATCCCCAGCTCTCATTATCCTGCTTCCGTGAAAAGACCACAGCAGAATACCTCCTCCTCACCCCCAGTTTGCTATAGGCACAACCTCTACTTGGAGACACGTGAAAACTTGGTGATTTGCTTTTTGCAAGAGTTAAAAGTCCTGTGTCATGCTGTTGGCTGGAGAAGTGGCCTTCAAAGGTATCCATTTTTCAAAAAAAATTTTTTTTTTTTGAGTCGGAATCTCACTCCGTGGCCCAGGCTGGAGTGCAGTGGCATGCTCACAGCCACCCCAGCGTCAACCTGCTGGGCTCTGGTGATCCTTCTGTCTCAGTCTTCCAAGTAGCTGGAACTACAGGCACGAGTCACCACACCCAGCTAATTTTGTGATTTATTGTAGAGATGGGGTCTCGCCAAGTTGCCTGGGTTGGTCTCAGACCCGCAGACTCAGGCAATCCACTCGCCTCAGCCTCCCAAAGTGCTGGGAATACAGGCTGAGCTACTGAGCCCAGCCAAAAAAATGATTTTTGGTTGTTTTTTTTTTTTTTTAGTCAGAGTCTCACTCTGTCGCCCAGGCTGGAGTGCATTGGCACGCTCACAGCTACCACAGTCTCGACCTGCTGGGCTCAGGCAATCCTTCCACCTCAGCCTTCCAAGTAGCTGGAACCACAGGCATGCGCCTCCAAGCCCAGCTAATTTTTTGATCTATTGTAGAGATGAGGTCTCACCAAGTTGCCCAGGGTGGTCTCGAACCCCTGGATTCAGAGAATCCTCTCACCTCGGTCTCCCAAAGGGCTGGGATTACAGGTTTGAGCTATTGCACCTGGCTAAAAAAATGCATTTTTTTTTTTTTTGGAGGCAATATACTCACATGGTTCGAACTCCATAGACATACAAAAGTGTGCTTAATGACGTGTCTCCTGCCTGCTGGAGGCAGATGTAAGACACAAAGCTGTGGAAATAGCAGCTTTAGGACTCCATGTACACATGCCCCTTTTAAGACTTGAGGCCATTTGTCTTGAAGTACATTAATCTCTTCAAAATTTTGATTTTCTCATCTGTAATAAGGAAGCAATTGTACCCATTCCATAGACTTCCTGTTAGGGTTACCTGAGTTAATGGTAAAGTACTTAGCCCATTGCCTGGAATGTAGCAAGTGATCAATAAATGTGAGTTATTATTCTATTATTTAGCATATTATTTAAAATATGCTACAAATTTTCAATAATAAAAAAACAGCAAGGTACTAGTCATATTAATTATAGACAGGAAACAAAATAAGAAGACTGAAACTCAGTCTTTATAATTTGTGTGCAAGATAATGTTTTCTTTTTTTTTTTTTTTTTTTTGAGTTGGAGTTTCACTCTGTCGCCCGGAATGGAGTGCAGTGGCCGCTCTCGGCCACTGCAGCCTCGACCTGCTGGGCTCTGGCGATCCTTCCGCCTCAGCCTTCCAAGTAGCCGGAACTACAGGTGCGCGCTACCACGCCCGGCTAGTTTTTGATTTATTGTAGAGATGAGGTCTAGCCAAGTTGCCCAGGCGGGTCTCGAACCCGCGGGCTCAGGCAATCCACTCACCTTAGCCTCCCAAAGGCGCGGGATTACAGGCTGAGCCACCGAGCTGGGCAAGATAATGTTTTCAATGCGTAGACTACAAACACTAAAAAGGAAAAAGTTTGTCTCCGGGTCTTGAGGTCAAGGAGAAGACAGAAGATGTGTGTTTAAAAAATATAACACAGGCCAGGCATGGTGACTCACACTTGTGAGCCTTGCTCTTTGGGAGGTCAAGGTGGGAAGATCACTTGAGACCAGTAGTTTGAGATCAGCCTGGGCAACATAGCAAAACCCTGTCTCCTAAAAAAGGAAAAGAAAAAAAAGAGCTGGTGTGCATCTGTAGTCCCACATACTCGGGAGGCTGTGGCAAGAGGATCGCTTGAGCTCAGGAGTTTGAGGCCACAGTGCACCATGATTGGACCTCTGAATGGCCACTACCCTCCAACCTGGGCAACATAGTGAGACCCCATCTTTAAAAACAAACAAATAAATAAATAAATGGGGTGATAGTGATGAGCTCTGATGGCGGGTGCAGAATAAGGATGTTAAGTGGATGAAGTGGTGAACTGGTGTTTGCAGACAAGTGAGAATTTGGCAAGAACTAATAGGGAGGGACGCTGGTTACCACAAGGATGATCCATTCTGACAGAAACACACATGCCGAGGAAAGTTTCATTCATTCACTGAAGCAATGCGTCAAAGAGAAAGTTTATTGTGTAACAGAGAATCACAGATTGCCAGGTTGTCTTACTGTATGACAGGATCTGGATCTTTGGGGTCCTTTCACAAATCTGAACAGGAAGGGGGGAGCCAACATCCATGGGTGGGGACTACTGCATGCACTGTGATTGCGTTCGGCACCTCGATCTAATGCTGAACGGCCATTCAAGGGGAAAAAAAAAACCAGCAACAGCATCAATACTAACAACACCAATCCCTCGTGGACAGCCTCAGAGTCTACATCTTCAGCAAACACTTTATCAATAACATGTTCTAATTACATATGAGGCTTCGAAAATATGCCTCTGTACGATAATTGCCATAAAGCAGGTTTGAGTGACAGGGACTTAGAAACTGCAGCCAGGCAGAAGCAATAGGGAGCTGATCTATGGACCCTGTTTCGTGTCATTTGATTGCAACTGCAGATATTGACAATGCGACGTTTGGAACAGTGGGTGACCCAGCCCCTCTCCCGCCACTGCCCCAGCATATCAGGTGTGTAAATAACATTCCACATGCAAAATGGTCCAAAGGGCACCTGATCACGCCCCGGTGCCCCATGAGACTTTGGGAAACTGAGTGCCAAGCCATGTGTTAGGTGAATTGAAGCTTGTGTCTCAATCCCAGAAACCCAAAGCCCTACGGCAAAGTCAGCTTCTAGACACACTGAGGCCCCAAGGAAGAGCCAGTCCCTTAAGGCTCTGTCATTGGATTGGGCTTGTTTCACATGGGAGGAAAAGGGAGCCCCTGAAGCTGGGCCCACCCGGCACACACAAGGTGGGCTTCTTCTGCCCATCTGCTACCTCTTTATTCCAACTCCTCCGCTCAGTCTAGATTTCCCTGGGCCCCCCGTCCTCGCCTATCCAGCGTGTGTAGTTTGTGTCATCAGCAAGTCATTTAGGGAAAAGCCTTTTAATTAAGAGGAGAGCAACAAATTATTAAATCAGTCATTTATTACCCTGCCATCTGGCCAGAACTCCTTCTGGCCCCCCTTTTTCTCCAACCAAGCCTGCACAGGCATGAAAAGTGACAAAGAGAATGGGAAAAAAAGGAGACTCGTCTCTGCCTCGACTTGGAAAGGATTGTCCGGCTCTTCCTGGAGGCGGAGTGAGGGGGACTTCTCAGTGTCCTTTCCACACTGTAGAAGCCAAGACTCACTTTTCCTCACCTGTACATGGGGACCATGCCCCTACCTCAGTGCTCGTGGTGGCCTGGCACCATGGCTGGCACAGTGGCGGTGCTCAGGAAGTGGAAGCTAAATCTGCCGCCTGCAAACTGGAAGCTCTGTTGTGGATGATGGTGGCAGCTATGGCAGACGAAATGATGACCGAGGGAGGCTGCAACATGTAAACCCAGTGGATTCTCCATTGTGAAGCACGGGGCATTCCCTCACTCCCTCCCTGCGAATGGCAGGCAAGCTTGGGTGATTCGTGCTCACCTCTCCCCGCCACCCCTAACCAAGCCTGGATGCTAGGACATTATCCTGGGGAAAGGCAGCTGGAGACTATGGTGTCTGGCTTGGGAAGGATCAGAAGAAGGACTGGGCGAGACTTACAGTAGGAATATGCTAGGGAATAAAATTAAGGGGTGTTTTCTTTTCTTTTTCTTTTCAGTCAAGGTCTTGTTCTATAACCCAGGCTAGAGTACGGTGGCATGATCACAGCTCACTGCAGCCTCCAATTCCTGGGCTCAGGTGATCCTTCTGCCTCAGTTTCTCAAGTAGCTGGGACTACAGGTACATGCCACCATGCCTGGCTAATTTTTTAACTTTTTGTAGAGATGAGGTCTTGCTATATTACCCAGGCTGGTCTCAAACTCCTGAGCTCAAGCAATCCTCCTGCTTTGGCCTCCCAAAGTACTGAGATTACAGATGAGAGCCACCATGCCCGGCCAGCATATTTCAGTAGGTAACAGTTCAGACACTGGGTGATATAATGAAATAGTCGGGCACTGTTTCCTAAAAGTAAAATCTCCACAATTGTGACAGCTTTGAATGAAAGCAAATACAGGCATATTGGAGACTCAATTACCTACCACGAGCAGCATGGCAGTCAGTGATGTGATTTTCCCAAATGGCGAACAACTCTGGTAAGGAAATGAACAACACTATAATCTTTAATCTTTCCTTACTTTACAGAGTAGTTTCAAATCTATAATCTTTCCTTAATTTACAGAGTAGTTTCATTCTTACTGTGTACTTAGAGTATATCAGAAATCATTTTTCAAAAAGCCCTTCTGTTTTCATAGAAAACAAAGTTTCATTTTAAAGCTCAGATGATTATAAACAAGTTTTTCACCTCTGCAAATATCTAGTGGGACACTGGAAAGTTTTGTGGCATGTAGGATAAGCACGTGCAGGATTGTTTCATGAATAGCAAAAGATCAAGTTGTCTGGAGTCCCAGACTTTCCTTGCCAGGAGAGAGCACCCTGCCCATCAATGAGGCAAATGAGAACAAAAACTTGCCACGCTTTTTCAAAATATCCCCTAGGGGGTGATCCTGTGCTGGACTAAAAAATTAAAATGTGAATCAAACTAAATTAAATCTTTAAAAACAAACTATTTTGACACAATTAAGACATTTTGAATTTGAATTGAGAGTTGACGATATGAAGATTTTAGCTTGTTTTGTTAGGTTTGATAATTGCCTGGGCCCATTTGTATTGCTGTAACAGCATATCACAGACTTGGCATTTTATAAGCAGTAGACGTGTATTTGGCTCACAGTTCTGGAGGCTGGGAAGTCCAAGCTGGGGGGGCTGTGTCTAGTGAGGGTCTTCTTGCTGTGTGACAACATGGTGGAAGGCATCACATGGTAAGAAAGCTCATGAAAGAGCAACAGGGGGTTGAACTCACATTTATAACAAGCCCACGCTGGAGACAACTAACCCATTACCACAACAGTAATATTAATCTATTCATTAGGGTAGAATTTCCATGACCTAATCACTTCTTATTAGGCCTCATCTCCTAATACTAGGGAATATATTTCCAGCACATCAACTTTGGGGGGATGCATTCAAACCGTAGCAATAACAAAATGGTTTTATACAAAAACACCTTACAACATGTGTATACTCACACAAAAAAATCAGACATCTCACAATAAACTCTCAATAGTGTCTATCTGAGTATGCTATGTCTATGAGCTTTATCGAAAATTTCCATGGACGGCTGCTCACCTTCCAAAAATTCACTCTTCTGTGGGAACTTCCTTATTAAAAAGAGGCTCAGGGAGCCTCAGTTATGGAGTTTGTTTGCGTCCCTCACTCCCTTGTCCATGGGTGATGGGTCTAGGTGGGGGTGGGTCACACTTGGTCCCATTCAAGCCCATCAGATGCCTTCCCACAGGAATGTGGCATTCTGAAAGGAGAGAGGTGGTGTGGTGACTCCTGGAGAAGACCTTGCACTTCAGGGGCTGAGGTCTCCATAGCCAGCCTGTTTCCTGTCCTTGGTGTTGGGTCGTTCAGTCCTTCCATTGTTTCTAGAGAGACACCACAGACTCCTTCCCCAGAATTTCATTTCTTTGTGTTCTGGTTAGCGAAAGTTGATGTTTGTTACTTACCACTAATGAATCTCCGTAAGAGTCTTTCGTTCTGGAGCCAAGAATAAATCAAGAGAGGATTCACAAATTAAAGATGAGGTTTCTTGGGAGGCAAAATTGGAGAATAAGTTCTGAATGTGTTTGTATTTGGATCAATCCTACGAAGGGGGGTACAGTTGAATTTAGCGGGCTCATGCCTGTAATCCCAGCACTTTGGGAGGCTGAGGCAGGACAATGGCTTGAGTTCAGGAGTTTGAGACCAGCCCAGGCAACATAGTGAGACCTCATCTCTTGAAAAAAACATTTAAAAATTAGCCATGATTGTGCCACTGCACCCCAGCCTGGGGGACAGAGTGAGACCCAGACTCAAAAATTAAATAATAAATGAATAAATAAATAAATAAATAAATACCTGTTTTGTAACTGCTGTCCATTGGCGCAAATATTCAGGGCAACTTGAATCTATGCTCCCAGGTTGCAGTCTAAAAACTTGGCCCCCCAAAACTATATATATATATATATATATATATATAAATAACTTGACATGTAATATATATATTATATGTATATAAAATATCTTGACAAATTGTCTTTGCACATACTGGAAATTACCATTTAAGTAGAATAACTGTGATGGCCAGTTTCCAAAAGGGCCCAGCGATGCTCACTCCTTGGTATTTACATTCTTGGTTAGCCCCCTACCATATTGACTAAGGCTGTAGCCTGTAAAATATTGTGAAATATTGTGTGTGGGGTGTAACTTCTAAGGCCAGGCCATGAGGGACATTGAGGCTTCTACCTTGTTCTCTCTCTTGCTCACTGGGGAGGGAAGCTAGTCCCCGTGTCACGGGGACCCGATGGGAAGGCCATGTGGTGAGGAGCTGAGGCCTCTTACCAACAATTAGCTCCAGCTTGCCAGCTGGAGTGAGCCACCTTGGAAGAGGGTCCTCTGGCCCCAGCTGAGACCCTCAGATGAATAGAGCCCCTGAGTGACATCTGGATTACAATCTTATGAGAGACCCTGAACCATTAAAACTGTGAGGTGATAAATGCTGGGTTTTTGCTTGCTTATCTATCTATCTATCTATCTATCTATCTATCTATCTATCTATCTTTCTTTCTTTCTTTCTATCTGCAGAGACGAGATCTCACCATGTTGCTCAGGCTGGTCTTGAACCCCTGGGCTTAGGCAATCCTCTCACCTCTGCCTCCCAAATATTTTTTTTTTTGATATGGGATCTTGCTCTGTTGCCCAGGCTGGAGTGCAGTGGTGGGATCATACCTCACTGCAGCTTCAAATTTCTGGGCAAAAGTGATTCTCCCACCTCAGCCTCCTAAGTGGCTAGGACTATAGACATGCCACCAGACCTGACTAATTTTTTTTATTTTTTGTAGAGACAGGTGTCTTGCTATGATTCCCAGGCTGATCTGCTGTTTTCAGCCACTATGTTTTGAGATAACATGTTACATTCCCACCGATACATAGTGCAAAAATCAAGTACCTCAAAATGACCTACAAGAGTCTAGATGGTCTGCCCGCTCTCCTTTCCTGACTGTCTTTGATCTCATCTCCTACTCGTCTCCCTTCTTCATTCTACTTCTGGTCATCTGTTTTTCTTGGCACTTGCCAGACACACTTCTGCCTCACTTTGCATTGGTGGGTCTCTTCTCCCAAATACTCAAATGACTTGCTCTCCTCACCTCTTTCAAGTCTTAGTTCAAATCTCACCCTCTCAATGAAGCCTTCCCTGGTCACCGTATTTAAAATGAAAATCCTTCTCTCACTTGGCAATTCCATCCTCCTCCCAGCTGCATTTTCTTCACTACTCTTATCACCATTTTACATGCTATATATTTTACTTGTCCGTCTTCTTATCATCGGCTCCACGAGGGCAAGGTTTTTTTGTGGGTTTTGTTCACTGCATCCTTAGGGTCCGGAACGGTCCCTCACAAACAGGAGGCTCACGATCATTATTTGCTAAATGAATGCACAAATGAATTAATCCAGTCGGCCCAAAAAATTAAACACATGATATGGGTTCCAGGTAGGAAAATTAGAAACTATGGTAAGTCTTGGGAATAAAATGTGAACTGCCACCTGGAAGTATCCAGTACTAACATTTTCCTAAGTATTCTTCCTGACTGTGCTCATCAATGCCCTTTTTGTTTGCAAGGCATGAAATCTACTCTGGCTAATTCAGACAAAAGGGAATTTAGCAAAGGCTAAAGTGTGCCCTAGAGAAACAGGCAAGGCTCCAAGCACCTCTGGGATCTGAGGCAACTAGAACTTCAGCCTTAGGATCTTTCTCTTCTTACCTGCTCCAGTCTGCTCATGTGTTAGTTCACATGTGGTCCTCACGCCTACCCTGGGCCCTCCATGATTTTTCAGGCTCGCTGACCCAGTATCTCGCTGTCCCAATTCCAAACTCAAGAAGACTCTGATTATGTCAGCATGGACCAGGCATCCTTGTCTGGTGGGCAGGGTTATAAATCTGTATTCATTAACTGGGGTTATCATAATAAAATACCACAGATTGAGTGGCAGAAGAAATGTATTATCTGATGGTTCTGGAGGCTGAGATCAAGATGTTGAAATGCATTTAATACCCCTAGCCTACCAAACTTCACAGCTTAGCCAGTTTGCCTTAGACGTGCTTGGAACATCTATGTTACCCTACAGTTGGGTAAAATAATCTAACACAAAGCCTATTTTAGAATCAAGTGTTCAATATCTCATGTAATTTGTTGAACACTGTACTGAATGAAAAACAGAAAAAACTGGTTGAAAATCCCTAAGTTGGGAACCATCTTAGTCACTAGACCTGCGCCTTCAAGTGACTATGAGTATCAGAAGCAGTGATATCTGTTTGACAGTAGGTTGTTTCCTATGTACATATTTTTCGTCTTGCAAAAATAGAATCATACTAAATAACTTCCTCTTAGTGATACAGTAACTTTCCCATGCCAAGAAACATATTTTTCTCATTTTTAATGGCTGCATTGTATTCACTATATCAATGGAGCATAATTAATTTAAGCAATCCCTTATTGTTAGATTTTGTCTGAATTTTTTGGTTATTTTTGTACAGTGCTGCAGTGAATATCTTCATTTCTAAATCTTTGTGAACACTGATAATTATTTTCTTAGGATAAATTCCTAAAAGCAGAATTAGCGATTCAAAGAATATGATGTTTTAAAAGTTTTTGATATACATTACCAAGCTGGGTTCCAGGAAGTTTGTTGAGAATGTCTGTCACCCAACATCTTTGCCAGTACCCAGCAGAGTATTTTTGGTCAGCCAAAGTTGGAGAGATTTTAAAAAAATATTGCAGTGGTTTTAATTTCTATTTTTGGAGTGAGATTGAATTTTTTTCTGCATATTTATTTATTAGTCAGCCATTTCTTGTTTGGGGAATTGTTTATTCATTTATTTTGCCTAATTTTTCTATTGGCTTTATTTTTTTTCTTATTGATTTGTATTAATGCTCTATCCTAGGCAAATTAAACTCATATATTGTGCTATTTTTAAATGATACGAGCTTTATTTTTATTTTGTTTACAATAATAAACCAAAAAAGTAGAATTAGAGGTGCAAAGAATATGATATTTTTAAAAATTTTGATATCTATCATCAAGCTGGTTTCCAGAAATTTTGTTGGGAATGTCTGTCTTTCAACATCTTTGCCAGTATCTAGAAGAGTATTTTGGTTGGGCTCTGTCTTTCTAGAGCCCAACACCATGCCAGCTCTCTCAGGACATGTTGTTTTTTACAATTATTTATAAATTTATTTTGAGTTGGAGTCTCACTCTTTGTTGCCCAGGCTGGAGTGCAGGGGCATGCTCATAGCCACCACAGCCTCAACCTGCTGGGCTTAGTTGATCTTTCCGCCTCAGCCTTCCAAGTAGCTAGAACCACACGCACATGTCACCACACCCGGCTAATTTTTTGATTTATTGTAGAGGTGAGGTCTCGCCAAGTTGCCCAGGATGACCTCGAACCCATGGGCACAGGCAATTCTCTCACCTTGGCCTCCCAAAGTGCTGGGATTATAGACGTGAGCCACCGCGTCCAGCCTTAAATATATATTTTTTTAAGAGATAGGGTCTTGCTATGTTGCCTAGGCTAGTCTCAAACTGCTGAGCTCAAGCAAAATCCATGGAGCATGTTTAATGTACACAGATACACCCAGAATTGTAGCCATTTGCACCAAGGCATCAGATGTGTGAGTGAAGCCATCCCAGCTTCTCTGCCAACTGAGTATCACCAAGTAGCCTCTGTCAACACTGAGCAGAACAGAGAGAATCACCCAGCCAAACGCTGCCCAATTTCTTGACCCAGAATCCCTTGAGATATAACAGATGCAGTTGTTGTTTTTAAGCCATCGCATTTTAGGGCAGTTTGTTATGCAAGAAGAGATAACTTGAATATTACCTCTTGTTTAGAGCATTGTAACAGAAACCATGAAATACAGAAAATATATTAGCGTTTCAGGAAAATGGGACAGTCAAGAGCGTCAATAAGAATATTCTCATCAATTGATAGTGACAGATGATATTCAAATTAGCAGGGTGAAAATTGATATCTATTTTGAGGCAGAAAAAACGACAAATAAACCCCAACCCCTACACATTTTGAGAAAAAAATTTTTTAGATCACGGAAATCCGTGGAGCGTGTTTAATTTACCATACACAGAGTTAAGCTCTTGACACAGATTTCCCTCATTTAATCAACACATTCCCTGTGAGTAGTTACCATTGTCTTCATTATATAGGTGAGCTAGATGCCATTATTGCCTCTATTTTATATTTATTTATTTTTAAATTAAATTTAATGTTTTTGAACCAGAGTCTCACTCCGTCGCCCAGGCGGCCACCCCAGCGTCCACCTGCTGGGCTCTGGCGATCCTTCTGCTTCAGTCTTCCAAGTAGCCAGAACTACAGGCATGCACTACCACACCTGGCTAATTTTTTTTTTCTTTTAACATTTATTGTAGCGAGGAAGTCTCACTAGGTTGCCTGGGCTGGTCTCGAACCCCTGGGCTCAGGCAATCCTCTGGCCTCCGCCTCCCAGAGTGCTGGGATGACAGGCGTGAGCCGCCAGGCCTGGCCAGCCTTCTTTTAAGATCTTAAAAACCTGCCAGGCTCAGGGGCTCACGCCTGTCATCCCAGCACTTTGGGAGGCAGAGGCAAGTCCTTTCTGAGAGCTTTCCAGAGTGCGGTCTGGCACATGTCCAGAAGCAAGTTCAGGAGGTGATTTCCCTCCGGCTCATCCCTGAGCTACGCCTCCTCCGCTGCCTCCCGATGTTCCCACTGGGTATGGCTGCCCAGCGACTGCCGCTGATTCTACTTCTCTGGCCTCCAGGGAGGGGATGCTACCCCTTGCTCTGCTTCTTGGTCCCAGGCGGGCATCAGTCTCTTCCCTCAACCACCACAGCATCGCTGAGACCAGGCCGCAAATCTCAAGGAGGCTTTTCTCTAAGTCTGGGAGTAATGACTGGAAATGGCAGCCACTGAGAATCACCAAAAACTCTTGCTCCATATCAGGTGTGTCCTTATGATCTGTTTCCTTGCTCAGCTTCCGGCCTGCCTACATTTGACAAAGGACAGTCCTCCTCATGCTCCCAAAAGCACTCACGCTGGAGATATCCCAGGTGTCTTAGTTGAAGAGATCCCCTGCTCTGGGAAAAACAAATGCGTTTTTTTCTTTCCGGTGTAAGTCCCTCCTCTTTATATCCTGACAGCTAGCATCAAATCACAGTCTTGCCAGGACGATTGACAAAGGGAATATCCATTTGCTTCAAGGGCAAGCCCTCCCCACACCCCACCAGGGTGTGTCTGGCCCAGATAAGACAATCTCAGAATGGTCTGACATCCATCAGTTTCTTCACTTGGGTTCTCCAGTCTTCTCCCTAGGCACCTTATTGAGGAAGAAATGAATGAGCTGACCAAAATCAAGGTCCCTACCCTGACTGCAACCCATAAGGCCTCAATCAAGCATCTTCTTAAGTATCCAGACAGTTTCCCCTTCTCACCACAGCCTATCAATCCCTAGCATAACTCTCAGCCCAATCAACACAATCCTCCCATCCTCTGGCCATGGTCGCTCCCCAAGCACATCCTCATCAATCACTCTGTCCCCACCAGGCCCTCTCTGACAGCTGAGGTCCCGTCTGACCCACCCTGTCAGTCTCTCTCCCTCGCCCCAGCCTCTGACAGAGCAGAGCTGAGACTCACACCTGTGGGTGGACAAAACCAATCAACAAGGCCATGAATGTCCCCGACGACCCAACCCTGTCCCACGTTATGTCATCCCTCTACTTCTCAATAGCATACCATGACCCGACACATTTGGATCTTTAATTTCCTTCTGGGATTGGCAAAGGGAAAGTGGTGGTGAGAGGAAGTGGGGGAAGAAATTAGGGAGAAACAACAACAATTGGAGGGCCCTGCAGAGCTTTGGGATCCCCCTGTTGTCCAGCTGCCCCCAAGCACAAGGGAAAGCTCTCCAGCTGGGACCCAGCTGCCCGTGGGGGGAAAAGCCAGACCCCAATGGAACTGCAAAGGAGAAGCAGAATACGTTGCCTTGCTTGCAGGTCCGCTGCCTTATTTTCTTGAAAGCCTGCTGTCTGATTTCTTCAAGGCCCTGGTCATATGGGCATGAATGAATTGAGTGGCTGGTGTCTCAAAATTGTAAGTAAAATTGTAAAGTAGGCCACTCCTGCCTTCTCTGAGCTTCTGGCAGTGTTAGCGCTTTGTGCTAAAAGGAGCGGACTCGAGGGCCTCCCTTCCACTCCCAGGAAGCCTGCTTTAATGGTGACCTGCTGGGAAACATGCCCTGTTCTTTGTCATCTGAAACCTCAGCAACTCTAATGGTAGGCATTGCAGGCTCGATAAGAAGGGCGGGTGTCCTAGGCAGGTGGGTAGAGGAGCTATTTTTAGGCAGGCAGAGCCTCAGAGAACCCATCAAATCACAGAGGCCCGCCCACTCCACCTGTGTGTGAGCTTTAAATTTGGATTGAATGTTTGGTAGCACAAAAGATTCTGTGCCTCCTGCCGCTGGGAGAGCCCATTCTCCTACTCTGCTGTCCCTGGTTCTTCCATCCTCCCGCCTCCCCCCAGCATCCAGCTGGTTCCACTCAGCCTGAAGGACAGCAGGCTGCTGGACCAGGCTTTCTAGACTGGCCATCTGTCCCAGCAGAGGGTGGCAGTCCCATCCGTCCCAGGGCCTCTGAGGGCAGCGGACACAGCTGCTCCAAGAAGAAGATTTTTAAAGCACCTAGAAAACCCATCTGTGTTCTCATGGGTGCCAGACGGGAATTTGGGTGCCGGGATAGTGGCTTTTAGCACTTCAGGAAAACCAAGCCAATTCCTCAGTCTCTCCATGGACCATTTCAGGAAATGGGACTCAATGTCAGGCAGAGGCAGAGAGTAAGCAGGGGTGGAATTGGCAGGGGCGTGGCTTCTGGTCCTGGCTCTCCCACTCTGCGTCTGTGTGATTCTGGTAATCACTTCCCCTCTCTGAGTCTCATTTTCCTCCTTTGTGAAGTGAGAAAGTTGGATAGGATGTACCTGTTTCCTTTTTTTTTTTTTTTTTTTTGAAAAAGAGGGTTTTTTTAAAAAGAAAATGGGGGGGGGGGTGGGGGGCGGGGGGGGGGGGGGGGGGGGG